>NC_091592.1:1496528-1551528 GCF_042767895.1 Penaeus vannamei | reverse complement strand
GTGAGAAAGCGAAACTTGGTGACTCCTGGTTATATTTCAGCCTAACCTAACCTACACTAACCTAACCTAACCAACGTAACCTAACCTAACCTCCCCAAATTGCAGGTACTGTAACCTATCGTGGATTAGAGTGATTTACGATCAAGTTTATGTGAGAAAACGAAATTTGGAGTCTCCTGGTTAAATTTGAGTCTAACCTAACTTAACCTAATCTAATCTAACCTACCCTAACCTACCCTAACCAACTTACCCTAATCTAACCTCGCCAAATTGCAGGTACTGTAACCTATCGTGGATTAGAGTGATTTACGATCAAGTTTATGTGAGAAAACGAAATTTGGAGTCTCCTGGTTAAATTTGAGCCTAACCTAACCTAACCTAACCTAACCTAACCTAACCTAACCTAACCAACGTAACCTAACCTAACCTCCCCAAATTGCAGGTACTGTAACCTATCGTGGATTAGAGTGATTTACGATCAAGTTTATGTGAGAAAACGAAATTTGGAGTCTCCTGGTTAAATTTGAGCCTAACCTAACCTAACCTAACCTAACCTAACCTAACCTAACCTAACCAACGTAACCTAACCTAACCTCCCCAAATTGCAGGTACTGTAACCTATCGTGGATTAGAGTGATTTACGATCAAGTTTATGTGAGAAAACGAAATTTGGAGTCTCCTGGTTAAATTTGAGCCTAACCTAACCTAACCTAACCTAACCTAACCTAACCTAACCTAACCAACGTAACCTAACCTAACCTCCCCAAATTGCAGGTACTGTAACCTATCGTGGATTAGAGTGATTTACGATCAAGTTTATGTGAGAAAACGAAATTTGGAGTCTCCTGGTTAAATTTGAGCCTAACCTAACCTAACCTAACCTAACCTAACCTAACCTAACCTAACCTAACCAACGTAACCTAACCTAACCTCCCCAAATTGCAGGTACTGTAACCTATCGTGGATTAGAGTGATTTACGATCAAGTTTATGTGAGAAAACGAAATTTGGAGTCTCCTGGTTAAATTTGAGCCTAACCTAACCTAACCTAACCTAACCTAACCTAACCTAACCTAACCAACGTAACCTAACCTAACCTCCCCAAATTGCAGGTACTGTAACCTATCGTGGATTAGAGTGATTTACGATCAAGTTTATGTGAGAAAACGAAATTTGGAGTCTCCTGGTTAAATTTGAGCCTAACCTAACCTAACCTAACCTAACCTAACCTAACCTAACCTAACCAACGTAACCTAACCTAACCTCCCCAAATTGCAGGTACTGTAACCTATCGTGGATTAGAGTGATTTACGATCAAGTTTATGTGAGAAAACGAAATTTGGAGTCTCCTGGTTAAATTTGAGCCTAACCTAACCTAACCTAACCTAACCTAACCTAACCTAACCTAACCAACGTAACCTAACCTAACCTCCCCAAATTGCAGGTACTGTAACCTATCGTGGATTAGAGTGATTTACGATCAAGTTTATGTGAGAAAACGAAATTTGGAGTCTCCTGGTTAAATTTGAGCCTAACCTAACCTAACCTAACCTAACCTAACCTAACCTAACCTAACCAACGTAACCTAACCTAACCTCCCCAAATTGCAGGTACTGTAACCTATCGTGGATTAGAGTGATTTACGATCAAGTTTATGTGAGAAAACGAAATTTGGAGTCTCCTGGTTAAATTTGAGCCTAACCTAACCTAACCTAACCTAACCTAACCTAACCTAACCTAACCAACGTAACCTAACCTAACCTCCCCAAATTGCAGGTACTGTAACCTATCGTGGATTAGAGTGATTTACGATCAAGTTTATGTGAGAAAACGAAATTTGGAGTCTCCTGGTTAAATTTGAGCCTAACCTAACCTAACCTAACCTAACCTAACCTAACCTAACCTAACCAACGTAACCTAACCTAACCTCCCCAAATTGCAGGTACTGTAACCTATCGTGGATTAGAGTGATTTACGATCAAGTTTATGTGAGAAAACGAAATTTGGAGTCTCCTGGTTAAATTTGAGCCTAACCTAACCTAACCTAACCTAACCTAACCTAACCTAACCTAACCAACGTAACCTAACCTAACCTCCCCAAATTGCAGGTACTGTAACCTATCGTGGATTAGAGTGATTTACGATCAAGTTTATGTGAGAAAACGAAATTTGGAGTCTCCTGGTTAAATTTGAGCCTAACCTAACCTAACCTAACCTAACCTAACCTAACCTAACCTAACCAACGTAACCTAACCTAACCTCCCCAAATTGCAGGTACTGTAACCTATCGTGGATTAGAGTGATTTACGATCAAGTTTATGTGAGAAAACGAAATTTGGAGTCTCCTGGTTAAATTTGAGCCTAACCTAACCTAACCTAACCTAACCTAACCTAACCTAACCTAACCAACGTAACCTAACCTAACCTCCCCAAATTGCAGGTACTGTAACCTATCGTGGATTAGAGTGATTTACGATCAAGTTTATGTGAGAAAACGAAATTTGGAGTCTCCTGGTTAAATTTGAGCCTAACCTAACCTAACCTAACCTAACCTAACCTAACCTAACCTAACCAACGTAACCTAACCTAACCTCCCCAAATTGCAGGTACTGTAACCTATCGTGGATTAGAGTGATTTACGATCAAGTTTATGTGAGAAAACGAAATTTGGAGTCTCCTGGTTAAATTTGAGCCTAACCTAACCTAACCTAACCTAACCTAACCTAACCTAACCTAACCAACGTAACCTAACCTAACCTCCCCAAATTGCAGGTACTGTAACCTATCGTGGATTAGAGTGATTTACGATCAAGTTTATGTGAGAAAACGAAATTTGGAGTCTCCTGGTTAAATTTGAGCCTAACCTAACCTAACCTAACCTAACCTAACCTAACCTAACCTAACCAACGTAACCTAACCTAACCTCCCCAAATTGCAGGTACTGTAACCTATCGTGCATTAGAGTGATTTACGATCAAGTTTATGTGAGAAAACGAAATTTGGAGTCTCCTGGTTAAATTTGAGCCTAACCTAACCTAACCTAACCTAACCTAACCGTACCTAACCTAACCGTACCTAACCTAACCAACGTAACCTAACCTAACCTCCCCAAATTGCAGGTACTGTAACCTATCGTGGATTAGAGTGATTTACGATCAAGTTCATGTGAGAAAACGAAATTTGGAGTCTCCTGGTTAAATTTGAGCCTAACCTAACCTAACCGTACCTAACCTAACCTAACCTAACCTAACCTAACCAACGTAACCTAACCTAACCTCCCCAAATTGCAGGTACTGTAACCTATCGTGGATTAGAGTGATTTACGATCAAGTTTATGTGAGAAAACGAAATTTGGAGTCTCCTGGTTAAATTTGAGCCTAACCTAACCTAACCTAACCTAACCTAACCTAACCTAACCAACGTAACCTAACCTAACCTCCCCAAATTGCAGGTACTGTAACCTATCGTGGATTAGAGTGATTTACGATCAAGTTTATGTGAGAAAACGAAATTTGGAGTCTCCTGGTTAAATTTGAGCCTAACCTAACCTAACCTAACCTAACCTAACCTAACCTAACCTAACCAACGTAACCTAACCTAACCTCCCCAAATTGCAGGTACTGTAACCTATCGTGGATTAGAGTGATTTACGATCAAGTTTATGTGAGAAAACGAAATTTGGAGTCTCCTGGTTAAATTTGAGCCTAACCTAACCTAACCTAACCTAACCTAACCTAACCTAACCTAACCAACGTAACCTAACCTAACCTCCCCAAATTGCAGGTACTGTAACCTATCGTGGATTAGAGTGATTTACGATCAAGTTTATGTGAGAAAACGAAATTTGGAGTCTCCTGGTTAAATTTGAGCCTAACCTAACCTAACCTAACCTAACCTAACCTAACCTAACCTAACCTAACCAACGTAACCTAACCTAACCTCCCCAAATTGCAGGTACTGTAACCTATCGTGGATTAGAGTGATTTACGATCAAGTTTATGTGAGAAAACGAAATTTGGAGTCTCCTGGTTAAATTTGAGCCTAACCTAACCTAACCTAACCTAACCTAACCTAACCAACGTAACCTAACCTAACCTCCCCAAATTGCAGGTACTGTAACCTATCGTGGATTAGAGTGATTTACGATCAAGTTTATGTGAGAAAACGAAATTTGGAGTCTCCTGGTTAAATTTGAGCCTAACCTAACCTAACCTAACCTAACCTAACCTAACCTAACCTAACCAACGTAACCTAACCTAACCTCCCCAAATTGCAGGTACTGTAACCTATCGTGGATTAGAGTGATTTACGATCAAGTTTATGTGAGAAAACGAAATTTGGAGTCTCCTGGTTAAATTTGAGCCTAACCTAACCTAACCTAACCTAACCTAACCTAACCTAACCTAACCAACGTAACCTAACCTAACCTCCCCAAATTGCAGGTACTGTAACCTATCGTGGATTAGAGTGATTTACGATCAAGTTTATGTGAGAAAACGAAATTTGGAGTCTCCTGGTTAAATTTGAGCCTAACCTAACCTAACCTAACCTAACCTAACCTAACCTAACCTAACCAACGTAACCTAACCTAACCTCCCCAAATTGCAGGTACTGTAACCTATCGTGGATTAGAGTGATTTACGATCAAGTTTATGTGAGAAAACGAAATTTGGAGTCTCCTGGTTAAATTTGAGCCTAACCTAACCTAACCTAACCTAACCTAACCTAACCTAACCTAACCAACGTAACCTAACCTAACCTCCCCAAATTGCAGGTACTGTAACCTATCGTGGATTAGAGTGATTTACGATCAAGTTTATGTGAGAAAACGAAATTTGGAGTCTCCTGGTTAAATTTGAGCCTAACCTAACCTAACCTAACCTAACCTAACCTAACCTAACCTAACCAACGTAACCTAACCTAACCTCCCCAAATTGCAGGTACTGTAACCTATCGTGGATTAGAGTGATTTACGATCAAGTTTATGTGAGAAAACGAAATTTGGAGTCTCCTGGTTAAATTTGAGCCTAACCTAACCTAACCTAACCTAACCTAACCTAACCAACGTAACCTAACCTAACCTCCCCAAATTGCAGGTACTGTAACCTATCGTGGATTAGAGTGATTTACGATCAAGTTTATGTGAGAAAACGAAATTTGGAGTCTCCTGGTTAAATTTGAGCCTAACCTAACCTAACCTAACCTAACCTAACCTAACCTAACCTAACCAACGTAACCTAACCTAACCTCCCCAAATTGCAGGTACTGTAACCTATCGTGGATTAGAGTGATTTACGATCAAGTTTATGTGAGAAAACGAAATTTGGAGTCTCCTGGTTAAATTTGAGCCTAACCTAACCTAACCTAACCTAACCTAACCTAACCTAACCTAACCAACGTAACCTAACCTAACCTCCCCAAATTGCAGGTACTGTAACCTATCGTGGATTAGAGTGATTTACGATCAAGTTTATGTGAGAAAACGAAATTTGGAGTCTCCTGGTTAAATTTGAGCCTAACCTAACCTAACCTAACCTAACCTAACCTAACCTAACCAACGTAACCTAACCTAACCTCCCCAAAAAGCAGGTACTGTAACCTATCGTGGATTAGAGTGATTTGCGATCAAGTTTATGTGAGAAAACGAAATTTGGAGTCTCCTGGTTAAATTTGAGCCTAACCTAACCTAACCTAACCTAACCTAACCTAACCAACGTAACCTAACCTAACCTCCCCAAATTGCAGGTACTGTAACCTATCGTGGATTAGAGTGATTTACGATCAAGTTTATGTGAGAAAACGAAATTTGGAGTCTCCTGGTTAAATTTGAGCCTAACCTAACCTAACCTAACCTAACCTAACCTAACCTAACCTAACCAACGTAACCTAACCTAACCTCCCCAAATTGCAGGTACTGTAACCTATCGTGGATTAGAGTGATTTACGATCAAGTTTATGTGAGAAAACGAAATTTGGAGTCTCCTGGTTAAATTTGAGCCTAACCTAACCTAACCTAACCTAACCTAACCTAACCTAACCTAACCAACGTAACCTAACCTAACCTCCCCAAATTGCAGGTACTGTAACCTATCGTGGATTAGAGTGATTTACGATCAAGTTTATGTGAGAAAACGAAATTTGGAGTCTCCTGGTTAAATTTGAGCCTAACCTAACCTAACCTAACCTAACCTAACCTAACTAACCTAACCAACGTAACCTAACCTAACCTCCCCAAATTGCAGGTACTGTAACCTATCGTGGATTAGAGTGATTTACGATCAAGTTTATGTGAGAAAACGAAATTTGGAGTCTCCTGGTTAAATTTGAGCCTAACCTAACCTAACCTAACCTAACCTAACCTAACCTAACCTAACCAACGTAACCTAACCTAACCTCCCCAAATTGCAGGTACTGTAACCTATCGTGGATTAGAGTGATTTACGATCAAGTTTATGTGAGAAAACGAAATTTGGAGTCTCCTGGTTAAATTTGAGCCTAACCTAACCTAACCTAACCTAACCTAACCTAACCTAACCTAACCAACGTAACCTAACCTAACCTCCCCAAATTGCAGGTACTGTAACCTATCGTGGATTAGAGTGATTTACGATCAAGTTTATGTGAGAAAACGAAATTTGGAGTCTCCTGGTTAAATTTGAGCCTAACCTAACCTAACCTAACCTAACCTAACCTAACCTAACCTAACCAACGTAACCTAACCTAACCTCCCCAAATTGCAGGTACTGTAACCTATCGTGGATTAGAGTGATTTACGATCAAGTTTATGTGAGAAAACGAAATTTGGAGTCTCCTGGTTAAATTTGAGCCTAACCTAACCTAACCTAACCTAACCTAACCTAACCTAACCTAACCAACGTAACCTAACCTAACCTCACCAAATTGCAGGTACTGTAACCTATCGTCGATTAGAGTGACTTACGATCAAGTTTATGTGAGAAAACGAAATTTGGAGTCTCCTGGTTAAATTTGAGCCTAACCTAACCTAACCTAACCTAACCTAACCTAACCTAACCTAACCAACGTAACCTAACCTAACCTCCCCAAATTGCAGGTACTGTAACCTATCGTGGATTAGAGTGATTTACGATCAAGTTTATGTGAGAAAACGAAATTTGGAGTCTCCTGGTTAAATTTGAGCCTAACCTAACCTAACCTAACCTAACCTAACCTAACCTAACCTAACCAACGTAACCTAACCTAACCTCCCCAAATTGCAGATACTGTAACCTATCGTGGATTAGAGTGATTTACGATCAAGTTTATGTGAGAAAACGAAATTTGGAGTCTCCTGGTTAAATTTGAGCCTAACCTAACCTAACCGAACTTAACCTAACCTAACCTAACCTAACCTAACCAACGTAAC
Source organism: Penaeus vannamei (assembly GCF_042767895.1). NCBI lineage: Eukaryota > Metazoa > Arthropoda > Malacostraca > Decapoda > Penaeidae > Penaeus > Penaeus vannamei. The sequence continues at coordinate 1,544,145 of NC_091592.1, read as the reverse complement.
CTAACCTAACCTCCCCAAATTGCAGGTACTGTAACCTATCGTGGATTAGAGTGATTTACGATCAAGTTTATGTGAGAAAACGAAATTTGGAGTCTCCTGGTTAAATTTGAGCCTAACCTAACCTAACCTAACCTAACCTAACCTAACCTAACCAAACCAACGTAACCTAACCTAACCTCCCCAAATTGCAGGTACTGTAACCTATCGTGGATTAGAGTGATTTACGATCAAGTTTATGTGAGAAAACGAAATTTGGAGTCTCCTGGTTAAATTTGAGCCTAACCTAACCTAACCTAACCTAACCTAACCTAACCTAACCTAACCAACGTAACCTAACCTAACCTCCCCAAATTGCAGGTACTGTAACCTATCGTGGATTAGAGTGATTTACGATCAAGTTTATGTGAGAAAACGAAATTTGGAGTCTCCTGGTTAAATTTGAGCCTAACCTAACCTAACCTAACCTAACCTAACCTAACCTAACCTAACCAACGTAACCTAACCTAACCTCCCCAAATTGCAGGTACTGTAACCTATCGTGGATTAGAGTGATTTACGATCAAGTTTATGTGAGAAAACGAAATTTGGAGTCTCCTGGTTAAATTTGAGCCTAACCTAACCTAACCTAACCTAACCTAACCTAACCTAACCTAACCAACGTAACCTAACCTAACCTCCCCAAATTGCAGGTACTGTAACCTATCGTGGATTAGAGTGATTTACGATCAAGTTTATGTGAGAAAACGAAATTTGGAGTCTCCTGGTTAAATTTGAGCCTAACCTAACACAACCTAACCTAACCTAACCTAACCTAACCAACGTAACCTAACCTAACCTCCCCAAATTGCAGGTACTGTAACCTATCGTGGATTAGAGTGATTTACGATCAAGTTTATGTGAGAAAACGAAATTTGGAGTCTCCTGGTTAAATTTGAGCCTAACCTAACCTAACCTAACCTAACCTAACCTAACCTAACCTAACCAACGTAACCTAACCTAACCTCCCCAAATTGCAGGTACTGTAACCTATCGTGGATTAGAGTGATTTACGATCAAGTTTATGTGAGAAAACGAAATTTGGAGTCTCCTGGTTAAATTTGAGCCTAACCTAACCTAACCTAACCTAACCTAACCTAACCTAACCTAACCTAACCAACGTAACCTAACCTAACCTCCCCAAATTGCAGGTACTGTAACCTATCGTGGATTAGAGTGATTTACGATCAAGTTTATGTGAGAAAACGAAATTTGGAGTCTCCTGGTTAAATTTGAGCCTAACCTAACCTAACCTAACCTAACCTAACCTAACCTAACCTAACCAACGTAACCTAACCTAACCTCCCCAAATTGCAGGTACTGTAACCTATCGTGGATTAGAGTGATTTACGATCAAGTTTATGTGAGAAAACGAAATTTGGAGTCTCCTGGTTAAATTTGAGCCTAACCTAACCTAACCTAACCTAACCTAACCTAACCTAACCTAACCTAACCAACGTAACCTAACCTAACCTCCCCAAATTGCAGGTACTGTAACCTATCGTGGATTAGAGTGATTTACGATCAAGTTTATGTGAGAAAACGAAATTTGGAGTCTCCTGGTTAAATTTGAGCCTAACCTAACCTAACCTAACCTAACCTAACCTAACCAACGTAACCTAACCTAACCTCCCCAAATTGCAGGTACTGTAACCTATCGTGGATTAGAGTGATTTACGATCAAGTTTATGTGAGAAAACGAAATTTGGAGTCTCCTGGTTAAATTTGAGCCTAACCTAACCTAACCTAACCTAACCTAACCTAACCTAACCTAACCAACGTAACCTAACCTAACCTCCCCAAATTGCAGGTACTGTAACCTATCGTGGATTAGAGTGATTTACGATCAAGTTTATGTGAGAAAACGAAATTTGGAGTCTCCTGGTTAAATTTGGACCTAACCTAACCTAACCTAACCTAACCTAACCTAACCTAACCAACGTAACCTAACCTAACCTCCCCAAATTGCAGGTACTGTAACCTATCGTGGATTAGAGTGATTTACGATCAAGTTTATGTGAGAAAACGAAATTTGGAGTCTCCTGGTTAAATTTGAGCCTAACCTAACCTAACCTAACCTAACCTAACCTAACCTAACCTAACCAACGTAACCTAACCTAACCTCCTCAAATTGCAGGTACTGTAACCTATCGTGGATTAGAGTGATTTACGATCAAGTTTATGTGAGAAAACGAAATTTGGAGTCTCCTGGTTAAATTTGAGCCTAACCTAACCTAACCTAACCTAACCTAACCTAACCTAACCTAACCAACGTAACCTAACCTAACCTCCCCAAATTGCAGGTACTGTAACCTATCGTGGATTAGAGTGATTTACGATCAAGTTTATGTGAGAAAACGAAATTTGGAGTCTCCTGGTTAAATTTGAGCCTAACCTAACCTAACCTAACCTAACCTAACCTAACCAACGTAACCTAACCTAACCTCCCCAAATTGCAGGTACTGTAACCTATCGTGGATTAGAGTGATTTACGATCAAGTTTATGTGAGAAAACGAAATTTGGAGTCTCCTGGTTAAATTTGAGCCTAACCTAACCTAACCTAACCTAACCTAACCTAACCTAACCTAACCAACGTAACCTAACCTAACCTCCCCAAATTGCAGGTACTGTAACCTATCGTGGATTAGAGTGATTTACGATCAAGTTTATGTGAGAAAACGAAATTTGGAGTCTCCTGGTTAAATTTGAGCCTAACCTAACCTAACCTAACCTAACCTAACCTAACCTAACCTAACCTAACCAACGTAACCTAACCTAACCTCCCCAAATTGCAGGTACTGTAACCTATCGTGGATTAGAGTGATTTACGATCAAGTTTATGTGAGAAAACGAAATTTGGAGTCTCCTGGTTAAATTTGAGCCTAACCTAACCTAACCTAACCTAACCTAACCTAACCTAACCTAACCAACGTAACCTAACCTAACCTCCCCAAATTGCAGGTACTGTAACCTATCGTGGATTAGAGTGATTTACGATCAAGTTTATGTGAGAAAACGAAATTTGGAGTCTCCTGGTTAAATTTGAGCCTAACCTAACCTAACCTAACCTAACCTAACCTAACCTAACCTAACCAACGTAACCTAACCTAACCTCCCCAAATTGCAGGTACTGTAACCTATCGTGGATTAGAGTGATTTACGATCAAGTTTATGTGAGAAAACGAAATTTGGAGTCTCCTGGTTAAATTTGAGCCTAACCTAACCTAACCTAACCTAACCTAACCTAACCTAACCTAACCAACGTAACCTAACCTAACCTCCCCAAATTGCAGGTACTGTAACCTATCGTGGATTAGAGTGATTTACGATCAAGTTTATGTAAGAAAACGAAATTTGGAGTCTCCTGGTTAAATTTGAGCCCTAACCTAAACCTAACCTAACCTAACCTAACCAACACATAACAAACGTAACCTAACCTAACCTCACCAAATTGCAGGTACTGTAACCTATCGTGGATTAGAGTGATTTACGATCAAGTTTATGTGAGAAAACGAAATTTGGAGTCTCCTGGTTAAATTTGAGCCTAACCTAACCTAACCTAACCTAACCTAACCTAACCTAACCTAACCAACGTAACCTAACCTAACCTCCCCAAATTGCAGGTACTGTAACCTATCGTGGATTAGAGTGATTTACGATCAAGTTTATGTGAGAAAACGAAATTTGGAGTCTCCTGGTTAAATTTGAGCCTAACCTAACCTAACCTAACCTAACCTAACCTAACCTAACCTAACCAACGTAACCTAACCTAACCTCCCCAAATTGCAGGTACTGTAACCTATCGTGGATTAGAGTGATTTACGATCAAGTTTATGTGAGAAAACGAAATTTGGAGTCTCCTGGTTAAATTTGAGCCTAACCTAACCTAACCTAACCTAACCTAACCTAACCTAACCTAACCAACGTAACCTAACCTAACCTCCCCAAATTGCAGGTACTGTAACCTATCGTGGATTAGAGTGATTTACGATCAAGTTTATGTGAGAAAACGAAATTTGGAGTCTCCTGGTTAAATTTGAGCCTAACCTAACCTAACCTAACCTAACCTAACCTAACCTAACCTAACCAACGTAACCTAACCTAACCTCCCCAAATTGCAGGTACTGTAACCTATCGTGGATTAGAGTGATTTACGATCAAGTTTATGTGAGAAAACGAAATTTGGAGTCTCCTGGTTAAATTTGAGCCTAACCTAACCTAACCTAACCTAACCTAACCTAACCTAACCTAACCAACGTAACCTAACCTAACCTCCCCAAATTGCAGGTACTGTAACCTATCGTGGATTAGAGTGATTTACGATCAAGTTTATGTGAGAAAACGAAATTTGGAGTCTCCTGGTTAAATTTGAGCCTAACCTAACCTAACCTAACCTAACCTAACCTAACCTAACCTAACCAACGTAACCTAACCTAACCTCCCCAAATTGCAGGTACTGTAACCTATCGTGGATTAGAGTGATTTACGATCAAGTTTATGTGAGAAAACGAAATTTGGAGTCTCCTGGTTAAATTTGAGCCTAACCTAACCTAACCTAACCTAACCTAACCTAACCTAACCTAACCACGTACTAACCTAACCTCCCCAAATTGCAGGTACTGTAACCTATCGTGGATTAGAGTGATTTACGATCAAGTTTATGTGAGAAAACGAAATTTGGAGTCTCCTGGTTAAATTTGAGCCTAACCTAACCTAACCTAACCTAACCTAACCTAACCTAACCTAACCAACGTAACCTAACCTAACCTCCCCAAATTGCAGGTACTGTAACCTATCGTGGATTAGAGTGATTTACGATCAAGTTTATGTGAGAAAACGAAATTTGGAGTCTCCTGGTTAAATTTGAGCCTAACCTAACCTAACCTAACCTAACCTAACCTAACCTAACCTAACCAACGTAACCTAACCTAACCTCCCCAAATTGCAGGTACTGTAACCTATCGTGGATTAGAGTGATTTACGATCAAGTTTATGTGAGAAAACGAAATTTGGAGTCTCCTGGTTAAATTTGAGCCTAACCTAACCTAACCTAACCTAACCTAACCTAACCTAACCTAACCAACGTAACCTAACCTAACCTCCCCAAATTGCAGGTACTGTAACCTATCGTGGATTAGAGTGATTTACGATCAAGTTTATGTGAGAAAACGAAATTTGGAGTCTCCTGGTTAAATTTGAGCCTAACCTAACCTAACCTAACCTAACCTAACCTAACCAACGTAACCTAACCTAACCTCCCCAAATTGCAGGTACTGTAACCTATCGTGGATTAGAGTGATTTACGATCAAGTTTATGTGAGAAAACGAAATTTGGAGTCTCCTGGTTAAATTTGAGCCTAACCTAACCTAACCTAACCTAACCTAACCTAACCTAACCTAACCAACGTAACCTAACCTAACCTCCCCAAATTGCAGGTACTGTAACCTATCGTGGATTAGAGTGATTTACGATCAAGTTTATGTGAGAAAACGAAATTTGGAGTCTCCTGGTTAAATTTGAGCCTAACCTAACCTAACCTAACCTAACCTAACCTAACCTAACCTAACCAACGTAACCTAACCTAACCTCCCCAAATTGCAGGTACTGTAACCTATCGTGGATTAGAGTGATTTACGATCAAGTTTATGTGAGAAAACGAAATTTGGAGTCTCCTGGTTAAATTTGAGCCTAACCTAACCTAACCTAACCTAACCTAACCTAACCAACGTAACCTAACCTAACCTCCCCAAATTGCAGGTACTGTAACCTATCGTGGATTAGAGTGATTTACGATCAAGTTTATGTGAGAAAACGAAATTTGGAGTCTCCTGGTTAAATTTGAGCCTAACCTAACCTAACCTAACCTAACCTAACCTAACCAACGTAACCTAACCTAACCTCCCCAAATTGCAGGTACTGTAACCTATCGTGGATTAGAGTGATTTACGATCAAGTTTATGTGAGAAAACGAAATTTGGAGTCTCCTGGTTAAATTTGAGCCTAACCTAACCTAACCTAACCTAACCTAACCTAACCTAACCTAACCAACGTAACCTAACCTAACCTCCCCAAATTGCAGGTACTGTAACCTATCGTGGATTAGAGTGATTTACGATCAAGTTTATGTGAGAAAACGAAATTTGGAGTCTCCTGGTTAAATTTGAGCCTAACCTAACCTAACCTAACCTAACCTAACCTAACCTAACCTAACCAACGTAACCTAACCTAACCTCCCCAAATTGCAGGTACTGTAACCTATCGTGGATTAGAGTGATTTACGATCAAGTTTATGTGAGAAAACGAAATTTGGAGTCTCCTGGTTAAATTTGAGCCTAACCTAACCTAACCTAACCTAACCTAACCTAACCTAACCTAACCAACGTAACCTAACCTAACCTCCCCAAATTGCAGGTACTGTAACCTATCGTGGATTAGAGTGATTTACGATCAAGTTTATGTGAGAAAACGAAATTTGGAGTCTCCTGGTTAAATTTGAGCCTAACCTAACCTAACCTAACCTAACCTAACCTAACCTAACCTAACCAACGTAACCTAACCTAACCTCCCCAAATTGCAGGTACTGTAACCTATCGTGGATTAGAGTGATTTACGATCAAGTTTATGTGAGAAAACGAAATTTGGAGTCTCCTGGTTAAATTTGAGCCTAACCTAACCTAACCTAACCTAACCTAACCTAACCTAACCTAACCAACGTAACCTAACCTAACCTCCCCAAATTGCAGGTACTGTAACCTATCGTGGATTAGAGTGATTTACGATCAAGTTTATGTGAGAAAACGAAATTTGGAGTCTCCTGGTTAAATTTGAGCCTAACCTAACCTAACCTAACCTAACCTAACCTAACCTAACCTAACCAACGTAACCTAACCTAACCTCCCCAAATTGCAGGTACTGTAACCTATCGTGGATTAGAGTGATTTACGATCAAGTTTATGTGAGAAAACGAAATTTGGAGTCTCCTGGTTAAATTTGAGCCTAACCTAACCTAACCTAACCTAACCTAACCTAACCTAACCTAACCAACGTAACCTAACCTAACCTCCCCAAATTGCAGGTACTGTAACCTATCGTGGATTAGAGTGATTTACGATCAAGTTTATGTGAGAAAACGAAATTTGGAGTCTCCTGGTTAAATTTGAGCCTAACCTAACCTAACCTAACCTAACCTAACCTAACCTAACCTAACCAACGTAACCTAACCTAACCTCCCCAAATTGCAGGTACTGTAACCTATCGTGGATTAGAGTGATTTACGATCAAGTTTATGTGAGAAAACGAAATTTGGAGTCTCCTGGTTAAATTTGAGCCTAACCTAACCTAACCTAACCTAACCTAACCTAACCTAACCTAACCAACGTAACCTAACCTAACCTCCCCAAATTGCAGGTACTGTAACCTATCGTGGATTAGAGTGATTTACGATCAAGTTTATGTGAGAAAACGAAATTTGGAGTCTCCTGGTTAAATTTGAGCCTAACCTAACCTAACCTAACCTAACCTAACCTAACCTAACCTAACCAACGTAACCTAACCTAACCTCCCCAAATTGCAGGTACTGTAACCTATCGTGGATTAGAGTGATTTACGATCAAGTTTATGTGAGAAAACGAAATTTGGAGTCTCCTGGTTAAATTTGAGCCTAACCTAACCTAACCTAACCTAACCTAACCTAACCTAACCTAACCAACGTAACCTAACCTAACCTCCCCAAATTGCAGGTACTGTAACCTATCGTGGATTAGAGTGATTTACGATCAAGTTTATGTGAGAAAACGAAATTTGGAGTCTCCTGGTTAAATTTGAGCCTAACCTAACCTAACCTAACCTAACCTAACCTAACCTAACCTAACCAACGTAACCTAACCTAACCTCCCCAAATTGCAGGTACTGTAACCTATCGTGGATTAGAGTGATTTACGATCAAGTTTATGTGAGAAAACGAAATTTGGAGTCTCCTGGTTAAATTTGAGCCTAACCTAACCTAACCTAACCTAACCTAACCTAACCTAACCTAACCAACGTAACCTAACCTAACCTCCCCAAATTGCAGGTACTGTAACCTATCGTGGATTAGAGTGATTTACGATCAAGTTTATGTGAGAAAACGAAATTTGGAGTCTCCTGGTTAAATTTGAGCCTAACCTAACCTAACCTAACCTAACCTAACCTAACCTAACCTAACCAACGTAACCTAACCTAACCTCCCCAAATTGCAGGTACTGTAACCTATCGTGGATTAGAGTGATTTACGATCAAGTTTATGTGAGAAAACGAAATTTGGAGTCTCCTGGTTAAATTTGAGCCTAACCTAACCTAACCTAACCTAACCTAACCTAACCTAACCAACGTAACCTAACCTAACCTCCCCAAATTGCAGGTACTGTAACCTATCGTGGATTAGAGTGATTTACGATCAAGTTTATGTGAGAAAACGAAATTTGGAGTCTCCTGGTTAAATTTGAGCCTAACCTAACCTAACCTAACCTAACCTAACCTAACCTAACCTAACCAACGTAACCTAACCTAACCTCCCCAAATTGCAGGTACTGTAACCTATCGTGGATTAGAGTGATTTACGATCAAGTTTATGTGAGAAAACGAAATTTGGAGTCTCCTGGTTAAATTTGAGCCTAACCTAACCTAACCTAACCTAACCTAACCTAACCTAACCTAACCAACGTAACCTAACCTAACCTCCCCAAATTGCAGGTACTGTAACCTATCGTGGATTAGAGTGATTTACGATCAAGTTTATGTGAGAAAACGAAATTTGGAGTCTCCTGGTTAAATTTGAGCCTAACCTAACCTAACCTAACCTAACCTAACCTAACCTAACCTAACCAACGTAACCTAACCTAACCTCCCCAAATTGCAGGTACTGTAACCTATCGTGGATTAGAGTGATTTACGATCAAGTTTATGTGAGAAAACGAAATTTGGAGTCTCCTGGTTAAATTTGAGCCTAACCTAACCTAACCTAACCTAACCTAACCTAACCTAACCTAACCAACGTAACCTAACCTAACCTCCCCAAATTGCAGGTACTGTAACCTATCGTGGATTAGAGTGATTTACGATCAAGTTTATGTGAGAAAACGAAATTTGGAGTCTCCTGGTTAAATTTGAGCCTAACCTAACCTAACCTAACCTAACCTAACCTAACCTAACCTAACCAACGTAACCTAACCTAACCTCCCCAAATTGCAGGTACTGTAACCTATCGTGGATTAGAGTGATTTACGATCAAGTTTATGTGAGAAAACGAAATTTGGAGTCTCCTGGTTAAATTTGAGCCTAACCTAACCTAACCTAACCTAACCTAACCTAACCTAACCTAACCAACGTAACCTAACCTAACCTCCCCAAATTGCAGGTACTGTAACCTATCGTGGATTAGAGTGATTTACGATCAAGTTTATGTGAGAAAACGAAATTTGGAGTCTCCTGGTTAAATTTGAGCCTAACCTAACCTAACCTAACCTAACCTAACCTAACCTAACCTAACCAACGTAACCTAACCTAACCTCCCCAAATTGCAGGTACTGTAACCTATCGTGGATTAGAGTGATTTACGATCAAGTTTATGTGAGAAAACGAAATTTGGAGTCTCCTGGTTAAATTTGAGCCTAACCTAACCTAACCTAACCTAACCTAACCTAACCTAACCTAACCAACGTAACCTAACCTAACCTCCCCAAATTGCAGGTACTGTAACCTATCGTGGATTAGAGTGATTTACGATCAAGTTTATGTGAGAAAACGAAATTTGGAGTCTCCTGGTTAAATTTGAGCCTAACCTAACCTAACCTAACCTAACCTAACCTAACCTAACCTAACCAACGTAACCTAACCTAACCTCCCCAAATTGCAGGTACTGTAACCTATCGTGGATTAGAGTGATTTACGATCAAGTTTATGTGAGAAAACGAAATTTGGAGTCTCCTGGTTAAATTTGAGCCTAACCTAACCTAACCTAACCTAACCTAACCTAACCTAACCTAACCAACGTAACCTAACCTAACCTCCCCAAATTGCAGGTACTGTAACCTATCGTGGATTAGAGTGATTTACGATCAAGTTTATGTGAGAAAACGAAATTTGGAGTCTCCTGGTTAAATTTGAGCCTAACCTAACCTAACCTAACCTAACCTAACCTAACCTAACCTAACCAACGTAACCTAACCTAACCTCCCCAAATTGCAGGTACTGTAACCTATCGTGGATTAGAGTGATTTACGATCAAGTTTATGTGAGAAAACGAAATTTGGAGTCTCCTGGTTAAATTTGAGCCTAACCTAACCTAACCTAACCTAACCTAACCTAACCAACGTAACCTAACCTAACCTCCCCAAATTGCAGGTACTGTAACCTATCGTGGATTAGAGTGATTTACGATCAAGTTTATGTGAGAAAACGAAATTTGGAGTCTCCTGGTTAAATTTGAGCCTAACCTAACCTAACCTAACCTAACCTAACCTAACCTAACCTAACCAACGTAACCTAACCTAACCTCCCCAAATTGCAGGTACTGTAACCTATCGTGGATTAGAGTGATTTACGATCAAGTTTATGTGAGAAAACGAAATTTGGAGTCTCCTGGTTAAATTTGAGCCTAACCTAACCTAACCTAACCTAACCTAACCTAACCTAACCTAACCAACGTAACCTAACCTAACCTCCCCAAATTGCAGGTACTGTAACCTATCGTGGATTAGAGTGATTTACGATCAAGTTTATGTGAGAAAACGAAATTTGGAGTCTCCTGGTTAAATTTGAGCCTAACCTAACCTAACCTAACCTAACCTAACCTAACCTAACCTAACCAACGTAACCTAACCTAACCTCCCCAAATTGCAGGTACTGTAACCTATCGTGGATTAGAGTGATTTACGATCAAGTTTATGTGAGAAAACGAAATTTGGAGTCTCCTGGTTAAATTTGAGCCTAACCTAACCTAACCTAACCTAACCTAACCTAACCTAACCTAACCAACGTAACCTAACCTAACCTCCCCAAATTGCAGGTACTGTAACCTATCGTGGATTAGAGTGATTTACGATCAAGTTTATGTGAGAAAACGAAATTTGGAGTCTCCTGGTTAAATTTGAGCCTAACCTAACCTAACCTAACCTAACCTAACCTAACCTAACCTAACCAACGTAACCTAACCTAACCTCCCCAAATTGCAGGTACTGTAACCTATCGTGGATTAGAGTGATTTACGATCAAGTTTATGTGAGAAAACGAAATTTGGAGTCTCCTGGTTAAATTTGAGCCTAACCTAACCTAACCTAACCTAACCTAACCTAACCTAACCTAACCAACGTAACCTAACCTAACCTCCCCAAATTGCAGGTACTGTAACCTATCGTGGATTAGAGTGATTTACGATCAAGTTTATGTGAGAAAACGAAATTTGGAGTCTCCTGGTTAAATTTGAGCCTAACCTAACCTAACCTAACCTAACCTAACCTAACCTAACCTAACCAACGTAACCTAACCTAACCTCCCCAAATTGCAGGTACTGTAACCTATCGTGGATTAGAGTGATTTACGATCAAGTTTATGTGAGAAAACGAAATTTGGAGTCTCCTGGTTAAATTTGAGCCTAACCTAACCTAACCTAACCTAACCTAACCTAACCTAACCTAACCAACGTAACCTAACCTAACCTCCCCAAATTGCAGGTACTGTAACCTATTGTGGATTAGAGTGATTTACGATCAAGTTTATGTGAGAAAACGAAATTTGGAGTCTCCTGGTTAAATTTGAGCCTAACCTAACCTAACCTAACCTAACCTAACCTAACCTAACCTAACCAACGTAACCTAACCTAACCTCCCCAAATTGCAGGTACTGTAACCTATCGTGGATTAGAGTGATTTACGATCAAGTTTATGTGAGAAAACGAAATTTGGAGTCTCCTGGTTAAATTTGAGCCTAACCTAACCTAACCTAACCTAACCTAACCTAACCTAACCTAACCAACGTAACCTAACCTAACCTCCCCAAATTGCAGGTACTGTAACCTATCGTGGATTAGAGTGATTTACGATCAAGTTTATGTGAGAAAACGAAATTTGGAGTCTCCTGGTTAAATTTGAGCCTAACCTAACCTAACCTAACCTAACCTAACCTAACCTAACCTAACCAACGTAACCTAACCTAACCTCCCCAAATTGCAGGTACTGTAACCTATCGTGGATTAGAGTGATTTACGATCAAGTTTATGTGAGAAAACGAAATTTGGAGTCTCCTGGTTAAATTTGAGCCTAACCTAACCTAACCTAACCTAACCTAACCTAACCTAACCTAACCTAACCAACGTAACCTAACCTAACCTCCCCAAATTGCAGGTACTGTAACCTATCGTGGATTAGAGTGATTTACGATCAAGTTTATGTGAGAAAACGAAATTTGGAGTCTCCTGGTTAAATTTGAGCCTAACCTAACCTAACCTAACCTAACCTAACCTAACCTAACCTAACCAACGTAACCTAACCTAACCTCCCCAAATTGCAGGTACTGTAACCTATCGTGGATTAGAGTGATTTACGATCAAGTTTATGTGAGAAAACGAAATTTGGAGTCTCCTGGTTAAATTTGAGCCTAACCTAACCTAACCTAACCTAACCTAACCTAACCTAACCTAACCAACGTAACCTAACCTAACCTCCCCAAATTGCAGGTACTGTAACCTATCGTGGATTAGAGTGATTTACGATCAAGTTTATGTGAGAAAACGAAATTTGGAGTCTCCTGGTTAAATTTGAGCCTAACCTAACCTAACCTAACCTAACCTAACCTAACCTAACCTAACCAACGTAACCTAACCTAACCTCCCCAAATTGCAGGTACTGTAACCTATCGTGGATTAGAGTGATTTACGATCAAGTTTATGTGAGAAAACGAAATTTGGAGTCTCCTGGTTAAATTTGAGCCTAACCTAACCTAACCTAACCTAACCTAACCTAACCTAACCTAACCAACGTAACCTAACCTAACCTCCCCAAATTGCAGGTACTGTAACCTATCGTGGATTAGAGTGATTTACGATCAAGTTTATGTGAGAAAACGAAATTTGGAGTCTCCTGGTTAAATTTGAGCCTAACCTAACCTAACCTAACCTAACCTAACCTAACCTAACCTAACCAACGTAACCTAACCTAACCTCCCCAAATTGCAGGTACTGTAACCTATCGTGGATTAGAGTGATTTACGATCAAGTTTATGTGAGAAAACGAAATTTGGAGTCTCCTGGTTAAATTTGAGCCTAACCTAACCTAACCTAACCTAACCTAACCTAACCTAACCTAACCAACGTAACCTAACCTAACCTCCCCAAATTGCAGGTACTGTAACCTATCGTGGATTAGAGTGATTTACGATCAAGTTTATGTGAGAAAACGAAATTTGGAGTCTCCTGGTTAAATTTGAGCCTAACCTAACCTAACCTAACCTAACCTAACCTAACCTAACCAACGTAACCTAACCTAACCTCCCCAAATTGCAGGTACTGTAACCTATCGTGGATTAGAGTGATTTACGATCAAGTTTATGTGAGAAAACGAAATTTGGAGTCTCCTGGTTAAATTTGAGCCTAACCTAACCTAACCTAACCTAACCTAACCTAACCTAACCTAACCAACGTAACCTAACCTAACCTCCCCAAATTGCAGGTACTGTAACCTATCGTGGATTAGAGTGATTTACGATCAAGTTTATGTGAGAAAACGAAATTTGGAGTCTCCTGGTTAAATTTGAGCCTAACCTAACCTAACCTAACCTAACCTAACCTAACCTAACCTAACCAACGTAACCTAACCTAACCTCCCCAAATTGCAGGTACTGTAACCTATCGTGGATTAGAGTGATTTACGATCAAGTTTATGTGAGAAAACGAAATTTGGAGTCTCCTGGTTAAATTTGAGCCTAACCTAACCTAACCTAACCTAACCTAACCTAACCTAACCTAACCAACGTAACCTAACCTAACCTCCCCAAATTGCAGGTACTGTAACCTATCGTGGATTAGAGTGATTTACGATCAAGTTTATGTGAGAAAACGAAATTTGGAGTCTCCTGGTTAAATTTGAGCCTAACCTAACCTAACCTAACCTAACCTAACCTAACCTAACCTAACCAACGTAACCTAACCTAACCTCCCCAAATTGCAGGTACTGTAACCTATCGTGGATTAGAGTGATTTACGATCAAGTTTATGTGAGAAAACGAAATTTGGAGTCTCCTGGTTAAATTTGAGCCTAACCTAACCTAACCTAACCTAACCTAACCTAACCTAACCTAACCAACGTAACCTAACCTAACCTCCCCAAATTGCAGGTACTGTAACCTATCGTGGATTAGAGTGATTTACGATCAAGTTTATGTGAGAAAACGAAATTTGGAGTCTCCTGGTTAAATTTGAGCCTAACCTAACCTAACCTAACCTAACCTAACCTAACCTAACCTAACCAACGTAACCTAACCTAACCTCCCCAAATTGCAGGTACTGTAACCTATCGTGGATTAGAGTGATTTACGATCAAGTTTATGTGAGAAAACGAAATTTGGAGTCTCCTGGTTAAATTTGAGCCTAACCTAACCTAACCTAACCTAACCTAACCTAACCTAACCTAACCAACGTAACCTAACCTAACCTCCCCAAATTGCAGGTACTGTAACCTATCGTGGATTAGAGTGATTTACGATCAAGTTTATGTGAGAAAACGAAATTTGGAGTCTCCTGGTTAAATTTGAGCCTAACCTAACCTAACCTAACCTAACCTAACCTAACCTAACCTAACCAACGTAACCTAACCTAACCTCCCCAAATTGCAGGTACTGTAACCTATCGTGGATTAGAGTGATTTACGATCAAGTTTATGTGAGAAAACGAAATTTGGAGTCTCCTGGTTAAATTTGAGCCTAACCTAACCTAACCTAACCTAACCTAACCTAACCTAACCTAACCAACGTAACCTAACCTAACCTCCCCAAATTGCAGGTACTGTAACCTATCGTGGATTAGAGTGATTTACGATCAAGTTTATGTGAGAAAACGAAATTTGGAGTCTCCTGGTTAAATTTGAGCCTAACCTAACCTAACCTAACCTAACCTAACCTAACCTAACCTAACCAACGTAACCTAACCTAACCTCCCCAAATTGCAGGTACTGTAACCTATCGTGGATTAGAGTGATTTACGATCAAGTTTATGTGAGAAAACGAAATTTGGAGTCTCCTGGTTAAATTTGAGCCTAACCTAACCTAACCTAACCTAACCTAACCTAACCTAACCTAACCAACGTAACCTAACCTAACCTCCCCAAATTGCAGGTACTGTAACCTATCGTGGATTAGAGTGATTTACGATCAAGTTTATGAGAGAAAACGAAATTTGGAGTCTCCTGGTTAAATTTGAGCCTAACCTAACCTAACCTAACCTAACCTAACCTAACCTAACCTAACCAACGTAACCTAACCTAACCTCCCCAAATTGCAGGTACTGTAACCTATCGTGGATTAGAGTGAGTTACGATCAAGTTTATGTGAGAAAACGAAATTTGGAGTCTCCTGGTTAAATTTGAGCCTAACCTAACCTAACCTAACCTAACCTAACCTAACCTAACCTAACCAACGTAACCTAACCTAACCTCCCCAAATTGCAGGTACTGTAACCTATCGTGGATTAGAGTGATTTACGATCAAGTTTATGTGAGAAAACGAAATTTGGAGTCTCCTGGTTAAATTTGAGCCTAACCTAACCTAACCTAACCTAACCTAACCTAACCTAACCTAACCAACGTAACCTAACCTAACCTCCCCAAATTGCAGGTACTGTAACCTATCGTGGATTAGAGTGATTTACGATCAAGTTTATGTGAGAAAACGAAATTTGGAGTCTCCTGGTTAAATTTGAGCCTAACCTAACCTAACCTAACCTAACCTAACCTAACCTAACCTAACCAACGTAACCTAACCTAACCTCCCCAAATTGCAGGTACTGTAACCTATCGTGGATTAGAGTGATTTACGATCAAGTTTATGTGAGAAAACGAAATTTGGAGTCTCCTGGTTAAATTTGAGCCTAACCTAACCTAACCTAACCTAACCTAACCTAACCTAACCTAACCAACGTAACCTAACCTAACCTCCCCAAATTGCAGGTACTGTAACCTATCGTGGATTAGAGTGATTTACGATCAAGTTTATGTGAGAAAACGAAATTTGGAGTCTCCTGGTTAAATTTGAGCCTAACCTAACCTAACCTAACCTAACCTAACCTAACCAACGTAACCTAACCTAACCTCCCCAAATTGCAGGTACTGTAACCTATCGTGGATTAGAGTGATTTACGATCAAGTTTATGTGAGAAAACGAAATTTGGAGTCTCCTGGTTAAATTTGAGCCTAACCTAACCTAACCTAACCTAACCTAACCTAACCTAACCTAACCAACGTAACCTAACCTAACCTCCCCAAATTGCAGGTACTGTAACCTATCGTGGATTAGAGTGATTTACGATCAAGTTTATGTGAGAAAACGAAATTTGGAGTCTCCTGGTTAAATTTGAGCCTAACCTAACCTAACCTAACCTAACCTAACCTAACCAACGTAACCTAACCTAACCTCCCCAAATTGCAGGTACTGTAACCTATCGTGGATTAGAGTGATTTACGATCAAGTTTATGTGAGAAAACGAAATTTGGAGTCTCCTGGTTAAATTTGAGCCTAACCTAACCTAACCTAACCTAACCTAACCTAACCTAACCTAACCAACGTAACCTAACCTAACCTCCCCAAATTGCAGGTACTGTAACCTATCGTGGATTAGAGTGATTTACGATCAAGTTTATGTGAGAAAACGAAATTTGGAGTCTCCTGGTTAAATTTGAGCCTAACCTAACCTAACCTAACCTAACCTAACCTAACCTAACCTAACCAACGTAACCTAACCTAACCTCCCCAAATTGCAGGTACTGTAACCTATCGTGGATTAGAGTGATTTACGATCAAGTTTATGTGAGAAAACGAAATTTGGAGTCTCCTGGTTAAATTTGAGCCTAACCTAACCTAACCTAACCTAACCTAACCTAACCTAACCTAACCAACGTAACCTAACCTAACCTCCCCAAATTGCAGCTACTGTAACCTATCGTGGATTAGAGTGATTTACGATCAAGTTTATGTGAGAAAACGAAATTTGGAGTCTCCTGGTTAAATTTGAGCCTAACCTAACCTAACCTAACCTAACCTAACCTAACCTAACCTAACCAACGTAACCTAACCTAACCTCCCCAAATTGCAGGTACTGTAACCTATCGTGGATTAGAGTGATTTACGATCAAGTTTATGTGAGAAAACGAAATTTGGAGTCTCCTGGTTAAATTTGAGCCTAACCTAACCTAACCTAACCTAACCTAACCTAACCTAACCTAACCAACGTAACCTAACCTAACCTCCCCAAATTGCAGGTACTGTAACCTATCGTGGATTAGAGTGATTTACGATCAAGTTTATGTGAGAAAACGAAATTTGGAGTCTCCTGGTTAAATTTGAGCCTAACCTAACCTAACCTAACCTAACCTAACCTAACCTAACCTAACCAACGTAACCTAACCTAACCTCCCCAAATTGCAGGTACTGTAACCTATCGTGGATTAGAGTGATTTACGATCAAGTTTATGTGAGAAAACGAAATTTGGAGTCTCCTGGTTAAATTTGAGCCTAACCTAACCTAACCTAACCTAACCTAACCTAACCTAACCTAACCAACGTAACCTAACCTAACCTCCCCAAATTGCAGGTACTGTAACCTATCGTGGATTAGAGTGATTTACGATCAAGTTTATGTGAGAAAACGAAATTTGGAGTCTCCTGGTTAAATTTGAGCCTAACCTAACCTAACCTAACCTAACCTAACCTAACCTAACCTAACCAACGTAACCTAACCTAACCTCCCCAAATTGCAGGTACTGTAACCTATCGTGGATTAGAGTGATTTACGATCAAGTTTATGTGAGAAAACGAAATTTGGAGTCTCCTGGTTAAATTTGAGCCTAACCTAACCTAACCTAACCTAACCTAACCTAACCAACGTAACCTAACCTAACCTCCCCAAATTGCAGGTACTGTAACCTATCGTGGATTAGAGTGATTTACGATCAAGTTTATGTGAGAAAACGAAATTTGGAGTCTCCTGGTTAAATTTGAGCCTAACCTAACCTAACCTAACCTAACCTAACCTAACCTAACCTAACCAACGTAACCTAACCTAACCTCCCCAAATTGCAGGTACTGTAACCTATCGTGGATTAGAGTGATTTACGATCAAGTTTATGTGAGAAAACGAAATTTGGAGTCTCCTGGTTAAATTTGAGCCTAACCTAACCTAACCTAACCTAACCTAACCTAACCAACGTAACCTAACCTAACCTCCCCAAATTGCAGGTACTGTAACCTATCGTGGATTAGAGTGATTTACGATCAAGTTTATGTGAGAAAACGAAATTTGGAGTCTCCTGGTTAAATTTGAGCCTAACCTAACCTAACCTAACCTAACCTAACCTAACCTAACCTAACCAACGTAACCTAACCTAACCTCCCCAAATTGCAGGTACTGTAACCTATCGTGGATTAGAGTGATTTACGATCAAGTTTATGTGAGAAAACGAAATTTGGAGTCTCCTGGTTAAATTTGAGCCTAACCTAACCTAACCTAACCTAACCTAACCTAACCTAACCTAACCAACGTAACCTAACCTAACCTCCCCAAATTGCAGGTACTGTAACCTATCGTGGATTAGAGTGATTTACGATCAAGTTTATGTGAGAAAACGAAATTTGGAGTCTCCTGGTTAAATTTGAGCCTAACCTAACCTAACCTAACCTAACCTAACCTAACCTAACCTAACCAACGTAACCTAACCTAACCTCCCCAAATTGCAGGTACTGTAACCTATCGTGGATTAGAGTGATTTACGATCAAGTTTATGTGAGAAAACGAAATTTGGAGTCTCCTGGTTAAATTTGAGCCTAACCTAACCTAACCTAACCTAACCTAACCTAACCTAACCTAACCAACGTAACCTAACCTAACCTCCCCAAATTGCAGGTACTGTAACCTATCGTGGATTAGAGTGATTTACGATCAAGTTTATGTGAGAAAACGAAATTTGGAGTCTCCTGGTTAAATTTGAGCCTAACCTAACCTAACCTAACCTAACCTAACCTAACCTAACCTAACCAACGTAACCTAACCTAACCTCCCCAAATTGCAGGTACTGTAACCTATCGTGGATTAGAGTGATTTACGATCAAGTTTATGTGAGAAAACGAAATTTGGAGTCTCCTGGTTAAATTTGAGCCTAACCTAACCTAACCTAACCTAACCTAACCGAACCAAACCTAACCAAAGTAACCTAACCTAACCTCCCCCAAATTGCAGGTACTGTAACCTATCGTGGATTAGAGTGATTTACGATCAAGTTTATGTGAGAAAACGAAATTTGGAGTCTCCTGGTTAAATTTGAGCCTAACCTAACCTAACCTAACCTAACCTAACCAACGTAACCTAACCTAACCTCCCCAAATTGCAGGTACTGTAACCTATCGTGGATTAGAGTGATTTACGATCAAGTTTATGTGAGAAAACGAAATTTGGAGTCTCCTGGTTAAATTTGAGCCTAACCTAACCTAACCTAAGCTAACCGAACCGAACCGAACCTAACCAACGTAACCTAACCTAACCTCCCCAAATTGCAGGTACTGTAACCTATCGTGGATTAGAGTGATTTACGATCAAGTTTATGTGAGAAAACGAAATTTGGAGTCTCCTGGTTAAATTTGAGCCTAACCTAACCTAACCTAACCTAACCTAACCTAACCTAACCTAACCAACGTAACCTAACCTAACCTCCCCAAATTGCAGGTACTGTAACCTATCGTGGATTAGAGTGATTTACGATCAAGTTTATGTGAGAAAACGAAATTTGGAGTCTCCTGGTTAAATTTGAGCCTAACCTAACCTAACCTAACCTAACCTAACCTAACCAACGTAACCTAACCTAACCTCCCCAAATTGCAGGTACTGTAACCTATCGTGGATTAGAGTGATTTACGATCAAGTTTATGTGAGAAAACGAAATTTGGAGTCTCCTGGTTAAATTTGAGCCTAACCTAACCTAACCTAACCTAACCTAACCTAACCTAACCTAACCAACGTAACCTAACCTAACCTCCCCAAATTGCAGGTACTGTAACCTATCGTGGATTAGAGTGATTTACGATCAAGTTTATGTGAGAAAACGAAATTTGGAGTCTCCTGGTTAAATTTGAGCCTAACCTAACCTAACCTAACCTAACCTAACCTAACCTAACCTAACCAACGTAACCTAACCTAACCTCCCCAAATTGCAGGTACTGTAACCTATCGTGGATTAGAGTGATTTACGATCAAGTTTATGTGAGAAAACGAAATTTGGAGTCTCCTGGTTAAATTTGAGCCTAACCTAACCTAACCTAACCTAACCTAACCTAACCTAACCAACGTAACCTAACCTAACCTCCCCAAATTGCAGGTACTGTAACCTATCGTGGATTAGAGTGATTTACGATCAAGTTTATGTGAGAAAACGAAATTTGGAGTCTCCTGGTTAAATTTGAGCCTAACCTAACCTAACCTAACCTAACCTAACCTAACCTAACCTAACCAACGTAACCTAACCTAACCTCCCCAAATTGCAGGTACTGTAACCTATCGTGGATTAGAGTGATTTACGATCAAGTTTATGTGAGAAAACGAAATTTGGAGTCTCCTGGTTAAATTTGAGCCTAACCTAACCTAACCTAACCTAACCTAACCTAACCTAACCTAACCAACGTAACCTAACCTAACCTCCCCAAATTGCAGGTACTGTAACCTATCGTGGATTAGAGTGATTTACGATCAAGTTTATGTGAGAAAACGAAATTTGGAGTCTCGTGGTTAAATTTGAGCCTAACCTAACCTAACCTAACCTAACCTAACCTAACCTAACCTAACCAACGTAACCTAACCTAACCTCCCCAAATTGCAGGTACTGTAACCTATCGTGGATTAGAGTGATTTACGATCAAGTTTATGTGAGAAAACGAAATTTGGAGTCTCCTGGTTAAATTTGAGCCTAACCTAACCTAACCTAACCTAACCTAACCTAACCTAACCTAACCAACGTAACCTAACCTAACCTCCCCAAATTGCAGGTACTGTAACCTATCGTGGATTAGAGTGATTTACGATCAAGTTTATGTGAGAAAACGAAATTTGGAGTCTCCTGGTTAAATTTGAGCCTAACCTAACCTAACCTAACCTAACCTAACCTAACCAACGTAACCTAACCTAACCTCCCCAAATTGCAGGTACTGTAACCTATCGTGGATTAGAGTGATTTACGATCAAGTTTATGTGAGAAAACGAAATTTGGAGTCTCCTGGTTAAATTTGAGCCTAACCTAACCTAACCTAACCTAACCTAACCTAACCTAACCTAACCAACGTAACCTAACCTAACCTCCCCAAATTGCAGGTACTGTAACCTATCGTGGATTAGAGTGATTTACGATCAAGTTTATGTGAGAAAACGAAATTTGGAGTCTCCTGGTTAAATTTGAGCCTAACCTAACCTAACCTAACCTAACCTAACCTAACCAACGTAACCTAACCTAACCTCCCCAAATTGCAGGTACTGTAACCTATCGTGGATTAGAGTGATTTACGATCAAGTTTATGTGAGAAAACGAAATTTGGAGTCTCCTGGTTAAATTTGAGCCTAACCTAACCTAACCTAACCTAACCTAACCTAACCTAACCTAACCAACGTAACCTAACCTAACCTCCCCAAATTGCAGGTACTGTAACCTATCGTGGATTAGAGTGATTTACGATCAAGTTTATGTGAGAAAACGAAATTTGGAGTCTCCTGGTTAAATTTGAGCCTAACCTAACCTAACCTAACCTAACCTAACCTAACCGAACCTAACCAACGTAACCTAACCTAACCTCCCCAAATTGCAGGTACTGTAACCTATCGTGGATTAGAGTGATTTACGATCAAGTTTATGTGAGAAAACGAAATTTGGAGTCTCCTGGTTAAATTTGAGCCTAACCTAACCTAACCTAACCTAACCTAACCTAACCTAACCTAACCAACGTAACCTAACCTAACCTCCCCAAATTGCAGGTACTGTAACCTATCGTGGATTAGAGTGATTTACGATCAAGTTTATGTGAGAAAACGAAATTTGGAGTCTCCTGGTTAAATTTGAGCCTAACCTAACCTAACCTAACCTAACCTAACCTAACCTAACCTAACCAACGTAACCTAACCTAACCTCCCCAAATTGCAGGTACTGTAACCTATCGTGGATTAGAGTGATTTACGATCAAGTTTATGTGAGAAAACGAAATTTGGAGTCTCCTGGTTAAATTTGAGCCTAACCTAACCTAACCTAACCTAACCTAACCTAACCAACGTAACCTAACCTAACCTCCCCAAATTGCAGGTACTGTAACCTATCGTGGATTAGAGTGATTTACGATCAAGTTTATGTGAGAAAACGAAATTTGGAGTCTCCTGGTTAAATTTGAGCCTAACCTAACCTAACCTAACCTAACCTAACCTAACCTAACCTAACCAACGTAACCTAACCTAACCTCCCCAAATTGCAGGTACTGTAACCTATCGTGGATTAGAGTGATTTACGATCAAGTTTATGTGAGAAAACGAAATTTGGAGTCTCCTGGTTAAATTTGAGCCTAACCTAACCTAACCTAACCTAACCTAACCTAACCTAACCAACGTAACCTAACCTAACCTCCCCAAATTGCAGGTACTGTAACCTATCGTGGATTAGAGTGATTTACGATCAAGTTTATGTGAGAAAACGAAATTTGGAGTCTCCTGGTTAAATTTGAGCCTAACCTAACCTAACCTAACCTAACCTAACCTAACCTAACCTAACCAACGTAACCTAACCTAACCTCCCCAAATTGCAGGTACTGTAACCTATCGTGGATTAGAGTGATTTACGATCAAGTTTATGTGAGAAAACGAAATTTGGAGTCTCCTGGTTAAATTTGAGCCTAACCTAACCTAACCTAACCTAACCTAACCTAACCTAACCTAACCAACGTAACCTAACCTAACCTCCCCAAATTGCAGGTACTGTAACCTATCGTGGATTAGAGTGATTTACGATCAAGTTTATGTGAGAAAACGAAATTTGGAGTCTCCTGGTTAAATTTGAGCCTAACCTAACCTAACCTAACCTAACCTAACCTAACCAACGTAACCTAACCTAACCTCCCCAAATTGCAGGTACTGTAACCTATCGTGGATTAGAGTGATTTACGATCAAGTTTATGTGAGAAAACGAAATTTGGAGTCTCCTGGTTAAATTTGAGCCTAACCTAACCTAACCTAACCTAACCTAACCTAACCAACGTAACCTAACCTAACCTCCCCAAATTGCAGGTACTGTAACCTATCGTGGATTAGAGTGATTTACGATCAAGTTTATGTGAGAAAACGAAATTTGGAGTCTCCTGGTTAAATTTGAGCCTAACCTAACCTAACCTAACCTAACCTAACCTAACCAACGTAACCTAACCTAACCTCCCCAAATTGCAGGTACTGTAACCTATCGTGGATTAGAGTGATTTACGATCAAGTTTATGTGAGAAAACGAAATTTGGAGTCTCCTGGTTAAATTTGAGCCTAACCTAACCTAACCTAACCTAACCTAACCTAACCAACGTAACCTAACCTAACCTCCCCAAATTGCAGGTACTGTAACCTATCGTGGATTAGAGTGATTTACGATCAAGTTTATGTGAGAAAACGAAATTTGGAGTCTCCTGGTTAAATTTGAGCCTAACCTAACCTAACCTAACCTAACCTAACCTAACCTAACCTAACCAACGTAACCTAACCTAACCTCCCCAAATTGCAGGTACTGTAACCTATCGTGGATTAGAGTGATTTACGATCAAGTTTATGTGAGAAAACGAAATTTGGAGTCTCCTGGTTAAATTTGAGCCTAACCTAACCTAACCTAACCTAACCTAACCTAACCAACGTAACCTAACCTAACCTCCCCAAATTGCAGGTACTGTAACCTATCGTGGATTAGAGTGATTTACGATCAAGTTTATGTGAGAAAACGAAATTTGGAGTCTCCTGGTTAAATTTGAGCCTAACCTAACCTAACCTAACCTAACCTAACCTAACCTAACCTAACCAACGTAACCTAACCTAACCTCCCCAAATTGCAGGTACTGTAACCTATCGTGGATTAGAGTGATTTACGATCAAGTTTATGTGAGAAAACGAAATTTGGAGTCTCCTGGTTAAATTTGAGCCTAACCTAACCTAACCTAACCTAACCTAACCTAACCTAACCTAACCAACGTAACCTAACCTAACCTCCCCAAATTGCAGGTACTGTAACCTATCGTGGATTAGAGTGATTTACGATCAAGTTTATGTGAGAAAACGAAATTTGGAGTCTCCTGGTTAAATTTGAGCCTAACCTAACCTAACCTAACCTAACCTAACCTAACCTAACCTAACCAACGTAACCTAACCTAACCTCCCCAAATTGCAGGTACTGTAACCTATCGTGGATTAGAGTGATTTACGATCAAGTTTATGTGAGAAAACGAAATTTGGAGTCTCCTGGTTAAATTTGAGCCTAACCTAACCTAACCTAACCTAACCTAACCTAACCTAACCTAACCAACGTAACCTAACCTAACCTCCCCAAATTGCAGGTACTGTAACCTATCGTGGATTAGAGTGATTTACGATCAAGTTTATGTGAGAAAACGAAATTTGGAGTCTCCTGGTTAAATTTGAGCCTAACCTAACCTAACCTAACCTAACCTAACCTAACCTAACCTAACCAACGTAACCTAACCTAACCTCCCCAAATTGCAGGTACTGTAACCTATCGTGGATTAGAGTGATTTACGATCAAGTTTATGTGAGAAAACGAAATTTGGAGTCTCCTGGTTAAATTTGAGCCTAACCTAACCTAACCTAACCTAACCTAACCTAACCAACGTAACCTAACCTAACCTCCCCAAATTGCAGGTACTGTAACCTATCGTGGATTAGAGTGATTTACGATCAAGTTTATGTGAGATAACGAAATTTGGAGTCTCCTGGTTAAATTTGAGCCTAACCTAACCTAACCTAACCTAACCTAACCTAACCAACGTAACCTAACCTAACCTCCCCAAATTGCAGGTACTGTAACCTATCGTGGATTAGAGTGATTTACGATCAAGTTTATGTGAGAAAACGAAATTTGGAGTCTCCTGGTTAAATTTGAGCCTAACCTAACCTAACCTAACCTAACCTAACCTAACCAACGTAACCTAACCTAACCTCCCCAAATTGCAGGTACTGTAACCTATCGTGGATTAGAGTGATTTACGATCAAGTTTATGTGAGAAAACGAAATTTGGAGTCTCCTGGTTAAATTTGAGCCTAACCTAACCTAACCTAACCTAACCTAACCTAACCTAACCTAACCAACGTAACCTAACCTAACCTCCCCAAATTGCAGGTACTGTAACCTATCGTGGATTAGAGTGATTTACGATCAAGTTTATGTGAGAAAACGAAATTTGGAGTCTCCTGGTTAAATTTGAGCCTAACCTAACCTAACCTAACCTAACCTAACCTAACCAACGTAACCTAACCTAACCTCCCCAAATTGCAGGTACTGTAACCTATCGTGGATTAGAGTGATTTACGATCAAGTTTATGTGAGAAAACGAAATTTGGAGTCTCCTGGTTAAATTTGAGCCTAACCTAACCTAACCTAACCTAACCTAACCTAACCTAACCAACGTAACCTAACCTAACCTCCCCAAATTGCAGGTACTGTAACCTATCGTGGATTAGAGTGATTTACGATCAAGTTTATGTGAGAAAACGAAATTTGGAGTCTCCTGGTTAAATTTGAGCCTAACCTAACCTAACCTAACCTAACCTAACCTAACCAACGTAACCTAACCTAACCTCCCCAAATTGCAGGTACTGTAACCTATCGTGGATTAGAGTGATTTACGATCAAGTTTATGTGAGAAAACGAAATTTGGAGTCTCCTGGTTAAATTTGAGCCTAACCTAACCTAACCTAACCTAACCTAACCTAACCAACGTAACCTAACCTAACCTCCCCCAAATTGCAGGTACTGTAACCTATCGTGGATTAGAGTGATTTACGATCAAGTTTATGTGAGAAAACGAAATTTGGAGTCTCCTGGTTAAATTTGAGCCTAACCTAACCTAACCTAACCTAACCTAACCTAACCAACGTAACCTAACCTAACCTCCCCAAATTGCAGGTACTGTAACCTATCGTGGATTAGAGTGATTTACGATCAAGTTTATGTGAGAAAACGAAATTTGGAGTCTCCTGGTTAAATTTGAGCCTAACCTAACCTAACCTAACCTAACCTAACCTAACCTAACCAACGTAACCTAACCTAACCTCCCCAAATTGCAGGTACTGTAACCTATCGTGGATTAGAGTGATTTACGATCAAGTTTATGTGAGAAAACGAAATTTGGAGTCTCCTGGTTAAATTTGAGCCTAACCTAACCTAACCTAACCTAACCGAACCTAACCAACGTAACCTAACCTAACCTCCCCAAATTGCAGGTACTGTAACCTATCGTGGATTAGAGTGATTTACGATCAAGTTTATGTGAGAAAACGAAATTTGGAGTCTCCTGGTTAAATTTGAGCCTAACCTAACCTAACCTAACCTAACCTAACCTAACCTAACCTAACCAACGTAACCTAACCTAACCTCCCCAAATTGCAGGTACTGTAACCTATCGTGGATTAGAGTGATTTACGATCAAGTTTATGTGAGAAAACGAAATTTGGAGTCTCCTGGTTAAATTTGAGCCTAACCTAACCTAACCTAACCTAACCTAACCTAACCAACGTAACCTAACCTAACCTCCCCAAATTGCAGGTACTGTAACCTATCGTGGATTAGAGTGATTTACGATCAAGTTTATGTGAGAAAACGAAATTTGGAGTCTCCTGGTTAAATTTGAGCCTAACCTAACCTAACCTAACCTAACCTAACCTAACCAACGTAACCTAACCTAACCTCCCCAAATTGCAGGTACTGTAACCTATCGTGGATTAGAGTGATTTACGATCAAGTTTATGTGAGAAAACGAAATTTGGAGTCTCCTGGTTAAATTTGAGCCTAACCTAACCTAACCTAACCTAACCTAACCTAACCAACGTAACCTAACCTAACCTCCCCAAATTGCAGGTACTGTAACCTATCGTGGATTAGAGTGATTTACGATCAAGTTTATGTGAGAAAACGAAATTTGGAGTCTCCTGGTTAAATTTGAGCCTAACCTAACCTAACCTAACCTAACCTAACCTAACCTAACCAACGTAACCTAACCTAACCTCCCCAAATTGCAGGTACTGTAACCTATCGTGGATTAGAGTGATTTACGATCAAGTTTATGTGAGAAAACGAAATTTGGAGTCTCCTGGTTAAATTTGAGCCTAACCTAACCTAACCTAACCTAACCTAACCTAACCTAACCTAACCAACGTAACCTAACCTAACCTCCCCAAATTGCAGGTACTGTAACCTATCGTGGATTAGAGTGATTTACGATCAAGTTTATGTGAGAAAACGAAATTTGGAGTCTCCTGGTTAAATTTGAGCCTAACCTAACCTAACCTAACCTAACCTAACCTAACCAACGTAACCTAACCTAACCTCCCCAAATTGCAGGTACTGTAACCTATCGTGGATTAGAGTGATTTACGATCAAGTTTATGTGAGAAAACGAAATTTGGAGTCTCCTGGTTAAATTTGAGCCTAACCTAACCTAACCTAACCTAACCTAACCTAACCAACGTAACCTAACCTAACCTCCCCAAATTGCAGGTACTGTAACCTATCGTGGATTAGAGTGATTTACGATCAAGTTTATGTGAGAAAACGAAATTTGGAGTCTCCTGGTTAAATTTGAGCCTAACCTAACCTAACCTAACCTAACCTAACCTAACCAACGTAACCTAACCTAACCTCCCCAAATTGCAGGTACTGTAACCTATCGTGGATTAGAGTGATTTACGATCAAGTTTATGTGAGAAAACGAAATTTGGAGTCTCCTGGTTAAATTTGAGCCTAACCTAACCTAACCTAACCTAACCTAACCTAACCAACGTAACCTAACCTAACCTCCCCAAATTGCAGGTACTGTAACCTATCGTGGATTAGAGTGATTTACGATCAAGTTTATGTGAGAAAACGAAATTTGGAGTCTCCTGGTTAAATTTGAGCCTAACCTAACCTAACCTAACCTAACCTAACCTAACCTAACCAACGTAACCTAACCTAACCTCCCCAAATTGCAGGTACTGTAACCTATCGTGGATTAGAGTGATTTACGATCAAGTTTATGTGAGAAAACGAAATTTGGAGTCTCCTGGTTAAATTTGAGCCTAACCTAACCTAACCTAACCTAACCTAACCTAACCAACGTAACCTAACCTAACCTCCCCAAATTGCAGGTACTGTAACCTATCGTGGATTAGAGTGATTTACGATCAAGTTTATGTGAGAAAACGAAATTTGGAGTCTCCTGGTTAAATTTGAGCCTAACCTAACCTAACCTAACCTAACCTAACCTAACCAACGTAACCTAACCTAACCTCCCCAAATTGCAGGTACTGTAACCTATCGTGGATTAGAGTGATTTACGATCAAGTTTATGTGAGAAAACGAAATTTGGAGTCTCCTGGTTAAATGTGAGCCTAACCTAACCTAACCTAACCTAACCTAACCAACGTAACCTAACCTAACCTCCCCAAATTGCAGGTACTGTAACCTATCGTGGATTAGAGTGATTTACGATCAAGTTTATGTGAGAAAACGAAATTTGGAGTCTCCTGGTTAAATTTGAGCCTAACCTAACCTAACCTAACCTAACCTAACCTAACCAACGTAACCTAACCTAACCTCCCCAAATTGCAGGTACTGTAACCTATCGTGGATTAGAGTGATTTACGATCAAGTTTATGTGAGAAAACGAAATTTGGAGTCTCCTGGTTAAATTTGAGCCTAACCTAACCTAACCTAACCTAACCTAACCTAAACAACGTAACCTAACCTAACCTCCCCAAATTGCAGGTACTGTAACCTATCGTGGATTAGAGTGATTTACGATCAAGTTTATGTGAGAAAACGAAATTTGGAGTCTCCTGGTTAAATTTGAGCCTAACCTAACCTAACCTAACCTAACCTAACCTAACCAACGTAACCTAACCTAACCTCCCCAAATTGCAGGTACTGTAACCTATCGTGGATTAGAGTGATTTACGATCAAGTTTATGTGAGAAAACGAAATTTGGAGTCTCCTGGTTAAATTTGAGCCTAACCTAACCTAACCTAACCTAACCTAACCTAACCAACGTAACCTAACCTAACCTCCCCAAATTGCAGGTACTGTAACCTATCGTGGATTAGAGTGATTTACGATCAAGTTTATGTGAGAAAACGAAATTTGGAGTCTCCTGGTTAAATTTGAGCCTAACCTAACCTAACCTAACCTAACCTAACCTAACCAACGTAACCTAACCTAACTTCCCCAAATTGCAGGTACTGTAACCTATCGTGGATTAGAGTGATTTACGATCAAGTTTATGTGAGAAAACGAAATTTGGAGTCTCCTGGTTAAATTTGAGCCTAACCTAACCTAACCTAACCTAACCTAACCTAACCAACGTAACCTAACCTAACCTCCCCAAATTGCAGGTACTGTAACCTATCGTGGATTAGAGTGATTTACGATCAAGTTTATGTGAGAAAACGAAATTTGGAGTCTCCTGGTTAAATTTGAGCCTAACCTAACCTAACCTAACCTAACCGAACCGAACCTAACCAACGTAACCTAACCTAACCTCCCCAAATTGCAGGTACTGTAACCTATCGTGGATTAGAGTGATTTACGATCAAGTTTATGTGAGAAAACGAAATTTGGAGTCTCCTGGTTAAATTTGAGCCTAACCTAACCTAACCTAACCTAACCTAACCTAACCAACGTAACCTAACCTAACCTCCCCAAATTGCAGGTACTGTAACCTATCGTGGATTAGAGTGATTTACGATCAAGTTTATGTGAGAAAACGAAATTTGGAGTCTCCTGGTTAAATTTGAGCCTAACCTAACCTAACCTAACCTAACCTAACCGAACCGAACCTAACCAACGTAACCTAACCTAACCTCCCCAAATTGCAGGTACTGTAACCTATCGTGGATTAGAGTGATTTACGATCAAGTTTATGTGAGAAAACGAAATTTGGAGTCTCCTGGTTAAATTTGAGCCTAACCTAACCTAACCTAACCTAACCTAACCTAACCAACGTAACCTAACCTAACCTCCCCAAATTGCAGGTACTGTAACCTATCGTGGATTACAGTGATTTACGATCAAGTTTATGTGAGAAAACGAAATTTGGAGTCTCCTGGTTAAATTTAAGCCTAACCTAACCTAACCTAACCTAACCTAACCTAACCTAACCTAACCAACGTAACCTAACCTAACCTCCCCAAATTGCAGGTACTGTAACCTATCGTGGATTAGAGTGATTTACGATCAAGTTTATGTGAGAAAACGAAATTTGGAGTCTCCTGGTTAAATTTGAGCCTAACCTAACCTAACCTAACCTAACCTAACCTAACCAACGTAACCTAACCTAACCTCCCCAAATTGCAGGTACTGTAACCTATCGTGGATTAGAGTGATTTACGATCAAGTTTATGTGAGAAAACGAAATTTGGAGTCTCCTGGTTAAATTTGAGCCTAACCTAACCTAACCTAACCTAACCTAACCTAACCAACGTAACCTAACCTAACCTCCCCAAATTGCAGGTACTGTAACCTATCGTGGATTAGAGTGATTTACGATCAAGTTTATGTGAGAAAACGAAATTTGGAGTCTCCTGGTTAAATTTGAGCCTAACCTAACCTAACCTAACCTAACCTAACCTAACCAACGTAACCTAACCTAACCTCCCCAAATTGCAGGTACTGTAACCTATCGTGGATTAGAGTGATTTACGATCAAGTTTATGTGAGAAAACGAAATTTGGAGTCTCCTGGTTAAATTTGAGCCTAACCTAACCTAACCTAACCTAACCTAACCTAACCAACGTAACCTAACCTAACCTCCCCAAATTGCAGGTACTGTAACCTATCGTGGATTAGAGTGATTTACGATCAAGTTTATGTGAGAAAACGAAATTTGGAGTCTCCTGGTTAAATTTGAGCCTAACCTAACCTAACCTAACCTAACCTAACCTAACCAACGTAACCTAACCTAACCTCCCCAAATTGCAGGTACTGTAACCTATCGTGGATTAGAGTGATTTACGATCAAGTTTATGTGAGAAAACGAAATTTGGAGTCTCCTGGTTAAATTTGAGCCTAACCTAACCTAACCTAACCTAACCTAACCTAACCAACGTAACCTAACCTAACCTCCCCAAATTGCAGGTACTGTAACCTATCGTGGATTAGAGTGATTTACGATCAAGTTTATGTGAGAAAACGAAATTTGGAGTCTCCTGGTTAAATTTGAGCCTAACCTAACCTAACCTAACCTAACCTAACCTAACCTAACCAACGTAACCTAACCTAACCTCCCCAAATTGCAGGTACTGTAACCTATCGTGGATTAGAGTGATTTACGATCAAGTTTATGTGAGAAAACGAAATTTGGAGTCTCCTGGTTAAATTTGAGCCTAACCTAACCTAACCTAACCTAACCTAACCGAACCGAACCTAACCAACGTAACCTAACCTAACCTCCCCAAATTGCAGGTACTGTAACCTATCGTGGATTAGAGTGATTTACGATCAAGTTTATGTGAGAAAACGAAATTTGGAGTCTCCTGGTTAAATTTGAGCCTAACCTAACCTAACCTAACCTAACCTAACCTAACCAACGTAACCTAACCTAACCTCCCCAAATTGCAGGTACTGTAACCTATCGTGAATTAGAGTGATTTACGATCAAGTTTATGTGAGAAAACGAAATTTGGAGTCTCCTGGTTAAATTTGAGCCTAACCTAACCTAACCTAACCTAACCTAACCTAACCAACGTAACCTAACCTAACCTCCCCAAATTGCAGGTACTGTAACCTATCGTGGATTAGAGTGATTTACGATCAAGTTTATGTGAGAAAACGAAATTTGGAGTCTCCTGGTTAAATTTGAGCCTAACCTAACCTAACCTAACCTAACCTAACCTAACCAACGTAACCTAACCTAACCTCCCCAAATTGCAGGTACTGTAACCTATCGTGGATTAGAGTGATTTACGATCAAGTTTATGTGAGAAAACGAAATTTGGAGTCTCCTGGTTAAATTTGAGCCTAACCTAACCTAACCTAACCTAACCTAACCTAACCAACGTAACCTAACCTAACCTCCCCAAATTGCAGGTACTGTAACCTATCGTGGATTAGAGTGATTTACGATCAAGTTTATGTGAGAAAACGAAATTTGGAGTCTCCTGGTTAAATTTGAGCCTAACCTAACCTAACCTAACCTAACCGAACCGAACCGAACCTAACCAACGTAACCTAACCTAACCTCCCCAAATTGCAGGTACTGTAACCTATCGTGGATTAGAGTGATTTACGATCAAGTTTATGTGAGAAAACGAAATTTGGAGTCTCCTGGTTAAATTTGAGCCTAACCTAACCTAACCTAACCTAAACTAACCTAACCAACGTAACCTAACCTAACCTCCCCAAATTGCAGGTACTGTAACCTATCGTGGATTAGAGTGATTTACGATCAAGTTTATGTGAGAAAACGAAATTTGGAGTCTCCTGGTTAAATTTGAGCCTAACCTAACCTAACCTAACCTAACCTAACCGAACCGAACCTAACCAACGTAACCTAACCTAACCTCCCCAAATTGCAGGTACTGTAACCTATCGTGGATTAGAGTGATTTACGATCAAGTTTATGTGAGAAAACGAAATTTGGAGTCTCCTGGTTAAATTTGAGCCTAACCTAACCTAACCTAACCTAACCTAACCTAACCAACGTAACCTAACCTAACCTCCCCAAATTGCAGGTACTGTAACCTATCGTGGATTAGAGTGATTTACGATCAAGTTTATGTGAGAAAACGAAATTTGGAGTCTCCTGGTTAAATTTGAGCCTAACCTAACCTAACCTAACCTAACCTAACCTAACCAACGTAACCTAACCTAACCTCCCCAAATTGCAGGTACTGTAACCTATCGTGGATTAGAGTGATTTACGATCAAGTTTATGTGAGAAAACGAAATTTGGAGTCTCCTGGTTAAATTTGAGCCTAACCTAACCTAACCTAACCTAACCTAACCAACGTAACCTAACCTAACCTCCCCAAATTGCAGGTACTGTAACCTATCGTGGATTAGAGTGATTTACGATCAAGTTTATGTGAGAAAACGAAATTTGGAGTCTCCTGGTTAAATTTGAGCCTAACCTAACCTAACCTAACCTAACCTAACCTAACCAACGTAACCTAACCTAACCTCCCCAAATTGCAGGTACTGTAACCTATCGTGGATTAGAGTGATTTACGATCAAGTTTATGTGAGAAAACGAAATTTGGAGTCTCCTGGTTAAATTTGAGCCTAACCTAACCTAACCTAACCTAACCTAACCTAACCTAACCAACGTAACCTAACCTAACCTCCCCAAATTGCAGGTACTGTAACCTATCGTGGATTAGAGTGATTTACGATCAAGTTTATGTGAGAAAACGAAATTTGGAGTCTCCTGGTTAAATTTGAGCCTAACCTAACCTAACCTAACCTAACCTAACCTAACCAACGTAACCTAACCTAACCTCCCCAAATTGCAGGTACTGTAACCTATCGTGGATTAGAGTGATTTACGATCAAGTTTATGTGAGAAAACGAAATTTGGAGTCTCCTGGTTAAATTTGAGCCTAACCTAACCTAACCTAACCTAACCTAACCTAACCTAACCAACGTAACCTAACCTAACCTCCCCAAATTGCAGGTACTGTAACCTATCGTGGATTAGAGTGATTTACGATCAAGTTTATGTGAGAAAACGAAATTTGGAGTCTCCTGGTTAAATTTGAGCCTAACCTAACCTAACCTAACCTAACCTAACCTAACCAACGTAACCTAACCTAACCTCCCCAAATTGCAGGTACTGTAACCTATCGTGGATTAGAGTGATTTACGATCAAGTTTATGTGAGAAAACGAAATTTGGAGTCTCCTGGTTAAATTTGAGCCTAACCTAACCTAACCTAACCTAACCTAACCTAACCTAACCAACGTAACCTAACCTAACCTCCCCAAATTGCAGGTACTGTAACCTATCGTGGATTAGAGTGATTTACGATCAAGTTTATGTGAGAAAACGAAATTTGGAGTCTCCTGGTTAAATTTGAGCCTAACCTAACCTAACCTAACCTAACCTAACCTAACCAACGTAACCTAACCTAACCTCCCCAAATTGCAGGTACTGTAACCTATCGTGGATTAGAGTGATTTACGATCAAGTTTATGTGAGAAAACGAAATTTGGAGTCTCCTGGTTAAATTTGAGCCTAACCTAACCTAACCTAACCTAACCTAACCGAACCGAACCTAACCAACGTAACCTAACCTAACCTCCCCAAATTGCAGGTACTGTAACCTATCGTGGATTAGAGTGATTTACGATCAAGTTTATGTGAGAAAACGAAATTTGGAGTCTCCTGGTTAAATTTGAGCCTAACCTAACCTAACCTAACCTAACCGAACCTAACCAACGTAACCTAACCTAACCTCCCCAAATTGCAGGTACTGTAACCTATCGTGGATTAGAGTGATTTACGATCAAGTTTATGTGAGAAAACGAAATTTGGAGTCTCCTGGTTAAATTTGAGCCTAACCTAACCTAACCTAACCTAACCTAACCTAACCAACGTAACCTAACCTAACCTCCCCAAATTGCAGGTACTGTAACCTATCGTGGATTAGAGTGATTTACGATCAAGTTTATGTGAGAAAACGAAATTTGGAGTCTCCTGGTTAAATTTGAGCCTAACCTAACCTAACCTAACCTAACCTAACCTAACCAACGTAACCTAACCTAACCTCCCCAAATTGCAGGTACTGTAACCTATCGTGGATTAGAGTGATTTACGATCAAGTTTATGTGAGAAAACGAAATTTGGAGTCTCCTGGTTAAATTTGAGCCTAACCTAACCTAACCTAACCTAACCTAACCTAACCTAACCAACGTAACCTAACCTAACCTCCCCAAATTGCAGGTACTGTAACCTATCGTGGATTAGAGTGATTTACGATCAAGTTTATGTGAGAAAACGAAATTTGGAGTCTCCTGGTTAAATTTGAGCCTAACCTAACCTAACCTAACCTAACCTAACCTAACCAACGTAACCTAACCTAACCTCCCCAAATTGCAGGTACTGTAACCTATCGTGGATTAGAGTGATTTACGATCAAGTTTATGTGAGAAAACGAAATTTGGAGTCTCCTGGTTAAATTTGAGCCTAACCTAACCTAACCTAACCTAACCTAACCTAACCAACGTAACCTAACCTAACCTCCCCAAATTGCAGGTACTGTAACCTATCGTGGATTAGAGTGATTTACGATCAAGTTTATGTGAGAAAACGAAATTTGGAGTCTCCTGGTTAAATTTGAGCCTAACCTAACCTAACCTAACCTAACCTAACCTAACCTAACCAACGTAACCTAACCTAACCTCCCCAAATTGCAGGTACTGTAACCTATCGTGGATTAGAGTGATTTACGATCAAGTTTATGTGAGAAAACGAAATTTGGAGTCTCCTGGTTAAATTTGAGCCTAACCTAACCTAACCTAACCTAACCTAACCTAACCAACGTAACCTAACCTAACCTCCCCAAATTGCAGGTACTGTAACCTATCGTGGATTAGAGTGATTTACGATCAAGTTTATGTGAGAAAACGAAATTTGGAGTCTCCTGGTTAAATTTGAGCCTAACCTAACCTAACCTAACCTAACCTAACCTAACCAACGTAACCTAACCTAACCTCCCCAAATTGCAGGTACTGTAACCTATCGTGGATTAGAGTGATTTACGATCAAGTTTATGTGAGAAAACGAAATTTGGAGTCTCCTGGTTAAATTTGAGCCTAACCTAACCTAACCTAACCTAACCTAACCTAACCAACGTAACCTAACCTAACCTCCCCAAATTGCAGGTACTGTAACCTATCGTGGATTAGAGTGATTTACGATCAAGTTTATGTGAGAAAACGAAATTTGGAGTCTCCTGGTTAAATTTGAGCCTAACCTAACCTAACCTAACCTAACCTAACCTAACCAACGTAACCTAACCTAACCTCCCCAAATTGCAGGTACTGTAACCTATCGTGGATTAGAGTGATTTACGATCAAGTTTATGTGAGAAAACGAAATTTGGAGTCTCCTGGTTAAATTTGAGCCTAACCTAACCTAACCTAACCTAACCTAACCTAACCAACGTAACCTAACCTAACCTCCCCAAATTGCAGGTACTGTAACCTATCGTGGATTAGAGTGATTTACGATCAAGTTTATGTGAGAAAACGAAATTTGGAGTCTCCTGGTTAAATTTGAGCCTAACCTAACCTAACCTAACCTAACCGAACCTAACCAACGTAACCTAACCTAACCTCCCCAAATTGCAGGTACTGTAACCTATCGTGGATTAGAGTGATTTACGATCAAGTTTATGTGAGAAAACGAAATTTGGAGTCTCCTGGTTAAATTTGAGCCTAACCTAACCTAACCTAACCTAACCTAACCTAACCAACGTAACCTAACCTAACCTCCCCAAATTGCAGGTACTGTAACCTATCGTGGATTAGAGTGATTTACGATCAAGTTTATGTGAGAAAACGAAATTTGGAGTCTCCTGGTTAAATTTGAGCCTAACCTAACCTAACCTAACCTAACCTAACCTAACCAACGTAACCTAACCTAACCTCCCCAAATTGCAGGTACTGTAACCTATCGTGGATTAGAGTGATTTACGATCAAGTTTATGTGAGAAAACGAAATTTGGAGTCTCCTGGTTAAATTTGAGCCTAACCTAACCTAACCTAACCTAACCTAACCTAACCAACGTAACCTAACCTAACCTCCCCAAATTGCAGGTACTGTAACCTATCGTGGATTAGAGTGATTTACGATCAAGTTTATGTGAGAAAACGAAATTTGGAGTCTCCTGGTTAAATTTGAGCCTAACCTAACCTAACCTAACCTAACCTAACCTAACCAACGTAACCTAACCTAACCTCCCCAAATTGCAGGTACTGTAACCTATCGTGGATTAGAGTGATTTACGATCAAGTTTATGTGAGAAAACGAAATTTGGAGTCTCCTGGTTAAATTTGAGCCTAACCTAACCTAACCTAACCTAACCTAACCTAACCAACGTAACCTAACCTAACCTCCCCAAATTGCAGGTACTGTAACCTATCGTGGATTAGAGTGATTTACGATCAAGTTTATGTGAGAAAACGAAATTTGGAGTCTCCTGGTTAAATTTGAGCCTAACCTAACCTAACCTAACCTAACCTAACCTAACCAACGTAACCTAACCTAACCTCCCCAAATTGCAGGTACTGTAACCTATCGTGGATTAGAGTGATTTACGATCAAGTTTATGTGAGAAAACGAAATTTGGAGTCTCCTGGTTAAATTTGAGCCTAACCTAACCTAACCTAACCTAACCTAACCTAACCAACGTAACCTAACCTAACCTCCCCAAATTGCAGGTACTGTAACCTATCGTGGATTAGAGTGATTTACGATCAAGTTTATGTGAGAAAACGAAATTTGGAGTCTCCTGGTTAAATTTGAGCCTAACCTAACCTAACCTAACCTAACCTAACCTAACCAACGTAACCTAACCTAACCTCCCCAAATTGCAGGTACTGTAACCTATCGTGGATTAGAGTGATTTACGATCAAGTTTATGTGAGAAAACGAAATTTGGAGTCTCCTGGTTAAATTTGAGCCTAACCTAACCTAACCTAACCTAACCTAACCTAACCAACGTAACCTAACCTAACCTCCCCAAATTGCAGGTACTGTAACCTATCGTGGATTAGAGTGATTTACGATCAAGTTTATGTGAGAAAACGAAATTTGGAGTCTCCTGGTTAAATTTGAGCCTAACCTAACCTAACCTAACCTAACCTAACCTAACCAACGTAACCTAACCTAACCTCCCCAAATTGCAGGTACTGTAACCTATCGTGGATTAGAGTGATTTACGATCAAGTTTATGTGAGAAAACGAAATTTGGAGTCTCCTGGTTAAATTTGAGCCTAACCTAACCTAACCTAACCTAACCTAACCTAACCAACGTAACCTAACCTAACCTCCCCAAATTGCAGGTACTGTAACCTATCGTGGATTAGAGTGATTTACGATCAAGTTTATGTGAGAAAACGAAATTTGGAGTCTCCTGGTTAAATTTGAGCCTAACCTAACCTAACCTAACCTAACCTCCCCAAATTGCAGGTACTGTAACCTATCGTGGATTAGAGTGATTTACGATCAAGTTTATGTGAGAAAACGAAATTTTGAGTCTCCTGGTTAAATTTGAGCCTAACCTAACCTAACCTAACCTAACCTAACCTAACCTAACCAACGTAACCTAACCTAACCTCCCCAAATTGCAGGTACTGTAACCTATCGTGGATTAGAGTGATTTACGATCAAGTTTATGTGAGAAAACGAAATTTGGAGTCTCCTGGTTAAATTTGAGCCTAACCTAACCTAACCTAACCTAACCTAACCTAACCTAACCTAACCAACGTAACCTAACCTAACCTCCCCAAATTGCAGGTACTGTAACCTATCGTGGATTAGAGTGATTTACGATCAAGTTTATGTGAGAAAACGAAATTTGGAGTCTCCTGGTTAAATTTGAGCCTAACCTAACCTAACCTAACCTAACCTAACCTAACCAACGTAACCTAACCTAACCTCCCCAAATTGCAGGTACTGTAACCTATCGTGGATTAGAGTGATTTACGATCAAGTTTATGTGAGAAAACGAAATTTGGAGTCTCCTGGTTAAATTTGAGCCTAACCTAACCTAACCTAACCTAACCTAACCTAACCAACGTAACCTAACCTAACCTCCCCAAATTGCACGTACTGTAACCTATCGTGGATTAGAGTGATTTACGATCAAGTTTATGTGAGAAAACGAAATTTGGAGTCTCCTGGTTAAATTTGAGCCTAACCTAACCTAACCTAACCTAACCTAACCTAACCAACGTAACCTAACCTAACCTCCCCAAATTGCAGGTACTGTAACCTATCGTGGATTAGAGTGATTTACGATCAAGTTTATGTGAGAAAACGAAATTTGGAGTCTCCTGGTTAAATTTGAGCCTAACCTAACCTAACCTAACCTAACCTAACCTAACCAACGTAACCTAACCTAACCTCCCCAAATTGCAGGTACTGTAACCTATCGTGGATTAGAGTGATTTACGATCAAGTTTATGTGAGAAAACGAAATTTGGAGTCTCCTGGTTAAATTTGAGCCTAACCTAACCTAACCTAACCTAACCTAACCTAACCAACGTAACCTAACCTAACCTCCCCAAATTGCAGGTACTGTAACCTATCGTGGATTAGAGTGATTTACGATCAAGTTTATGTGAGAAAACGAAATTTGGAGTCTCCTGGTTAAATTTGAGCCTAACCTAACCTAACCTAACCTAACCTAACCTAACCTAACCTAACCAACGTAACCTAACCTAACCTCCCCAAATTGCAGGTACTGTAACCT
Organism: Penaeus vannamei; assembly: GCF_042767895.1. Classification (NCBI taxonomy): domain Eukaryota; kingdom Metazoa; phylum Arthropoda; class Malacostraca; order Decapoda; family Penaeidae; genus Penaeus; species Penaeus vannamei. The sequence continues at coordinate 1,504,143 of NC_091592.1, read as the reverse complement.
ATCGTGGATTAGAGTGATTTACGATCAAGTTTATGTGAGAAAACGAAATTTGGAGTCTCCTGGTTAAATTTGAGCCTAACCTAACCTAACCTAACCTAACCTAACCTAACCAACGTAACCTAACCTAACCTCCCCAAATTGCAGGTACTGTAACCTATCGTGGATTAGAGTGATTTACGATCAAGTTTATGTGAGAAAACGAAATTTGGAGTCTCCTGGTTAAATTTGAGCCTAACCTAACCTAACCTAACCTAACCTAACCTAACCTAACCTAACCAACGTAACCTAACCTAACCTCCCCAAATTGCAGGTACTGTAACCTATCGTGGATTAGAGTGATTTACGATCAAGTTTATGTGAGAAAACGAAATTTGGAGTCTCCTGGTTAAATTTGAGCCTAACCTAACCTAACCTAACCTAACCTACCCTAACCAACGTAACCTAACCTAACCTCCCCAAATTGCAGGTACTATAACCTATCGTGGATTAGAGTGATTTACGATCAAGTTTATGTGAGAAAACGAAATTTGGAGTCTCCTGGTTAAATTTGAGCCTAACCTAACCTAACCTAACCTAACCTAACCTAACCAACGTAACCTAACCTAACCTCCCCAAATTGCAGGTACTGTAACCTATCGTGGATTAGAGTGATTTACGATCAAGTTTATGTGAGAAAACGAAATTTGGAGTCTCCTGGTTAAATTTGAGCCTAACCTAACCTAACCTAACCTAACCTAACCTAACCTAACCTAACCTAACCAACGTAACCTAACCTAACCTCCCCAAATTGCAGGTACTGTAACCTATCGTGGATTAGAGTGATTTACGATCAAGTTTATGTGAGAAAACGAAATTTGGAGTCTCCTGGTTAAATTTGAGCCTAACCTAACCTAACCTAACCTAACCTAACCTAACCAACGTAACCTAACCTAACCTCCCCAAATTGCAGGTACTGTAACCTATCGTGGATTAGAGTGATTTACGATCAAGTTTATGTGAGAAAACGAAATTTGGAGTCTCCTGGTTAAATTTGAGCCTAACCTAACCTAACCTAACCTAACCTAACCTAACCTAACCTAACCAACGTAACCTAACCTAACCTCCCCAAATTGCAGGTACTGTAACCTATCGTGGATTAGAGTGATTTACGATCAAGTTTATGTGAGAAAACGAAATTTGGAGTCTCCTGGTTAAATTTGAGCCTAACCTAACCTAACCTAACCTAACCTAACCTAACCAACGTAACCTAACCTAACCTCCCCAAATTGCAGGTACTGTAACCTATCGTGGATTAGAGTGATTTACGATCAAGTTTATGTGAGAAAACGAAATTTGGAGTCTCCTGGTTAAATTTGAGCCTAACCTAACCTAACCTAACCTAACATAACCTAACTAACGTAACCTAACCTAACCTCCCCAAATTGCAGGTACTGTAACCTATCGTGGATTAGAGTGATTTACGATCAAGTTTATGTGAGAAAACGAAATTTGGAGTCTCCTGGTTAAATTTGAGCCTAACCTAACCTAACCTAACCTAACCTAACCTAACCTAACCAACGTAACGTAACCTAACCTCCCCAAATTGCAGGTACTGTAACCTATCGTGGATTAGAGTGATTTACGATCAAGTTTATGTGAGAAAACGAAATTTGGAGTCTCCTGGTTAAATTTGAGCTAACCTTACCTAACCTAACCTAACCTAACCTAACCTAACCAACGTAACCTAACCTAACCTCCCCAAATTGCAGGTACTGTAACCTATCGTGGATTAGAGTGATTTACGATCAAGTTTATGTGAGAAAACGAAATTTGGAGTCTCCTGGTTAAATTTGAGCCTAACCTAACCTAACCTAACCTAACCTAACCTAACCAACGTAACCTAACCTAACCTCCCCAAATTGCAGGTACTGTAACCTATCGTGGATTAGAGTGATTTACGATCAAGTTTATGTGAGAAAACGAAATTTGGAGTCTCCTGGTTAAATTTGAGCCTAACCTAACCTAACCTAACCTAACCTAACCTAACCAACGTAACCTAACCTAACCTCCCCAAATTGCAGGTACTGTAACCTATCGTGGATTAGAGTGATTTACGATCAAGTTTATGTGAGAAAACGAAATTTGGAGTCTCCTGGTTAAATTTGAGCCTAACCTAACCTAACCTAACCTAACCTAACCTAACCAACGTAACCTAACCTAACCTCCCCAAATTGCAGGTACTGTAACCTATCGTGGATTAGAGTGATTTACGATCAAGTTTATGTGAGAAAACGAAATTTGGAGTCTCCTGGTTAAATTTGAGCCTAACCTAACCTAACCTAACCTAACCTAACCTAACCTAACCAACGTAACCTAACCTAACCTCCCCAAATTGCAGGTACTGTAACCTATCGTGGATTAGAGTGATTTACGATCAAGTTTATGTGAGAAAACGAAATTTGGAGTCTCCTGGTTAAATTTGAGCCTAACCTAACCTAACCTAACCTAACCTAACCTAACCAACGTAACCTAACCTAACCTCCCCAAATTGCAGGTACTGTAACCTATCGTGGATTAGAGTGATTTACGATCAAGTTTATGTGAGAAAACGAAATTTGGAGTCTCCTGGTTAAATTTGAGCCTAACCTAACCTAACCTAACCTAACCTAACCTAACCTAACCAACGTAACCTAACCTAACCTCCCCAAATTGCAGGTACTGTAACCTATCGTGGATTAGAGTGATTTACGATCAAGTTTATGTGAGAAAACGAAATTTGGAGTCTCCTGGTTAAATTTGAGCCTAACCTAACCTAACCTAACCTAACCTAACCTAACCTAACCTAACCAACGTAACCTAACCTAACCTCCCCAAATTGCAGGTACTGTAACCTATCGTGGATTAGAGTGATTTACGATCAAGTTTATGTGAGAAAACGAAATTTGGAGTCTCCTGGTTAAATTTGAGCCTAACCTAACCTAACCTAACCTAACCTAACCTAACCTAACCTAACCTAACCAACGTAACCTAACCTAACCTCCCCAAATTGCAGGTACTGTAACCTATCGTGGATTAGAGTGATTTACGATCAAGTTTATGTGAGAAAACGAAATTTGGAGTCTCCTGGTTAAATTTGAGCCTAACCTAACCTAACCTAACCTAACCTAACCTAACCAACGTAACCTAACCTAACCTCCCCAAATTGCAGGTACTGTAACCTATCGTGGATTAGAGTGATTTACGATCAAGTTTATGTGAGAAAACGAAATTTGGAGTCTCCTGGTTAAATTTGAGCCTAACCTAACCTAACCTAACCTAACCTAACCTAACCAACGTAACCTAACCTAACCTCCCCAAATTGCAGGTACTGTAACCTATCGTGGATTAGAGTGATTTACGATCAAGTTTATGTGAGAAAACGAAATTTGGAGTCTCCTGGTTAAATTTGAGCCTAACCTAACCTAACCTAACCTAACCAACGTAACCTAACCTAACCTCCCCAAATTGCAGGTACTGTAACCTATCGTGGATTAGAGTGATTTACGATCAAGTTTATGTGAGAAAACGAAATTTGGAGTCTCCTGGTTAAATTTGAGCCTAACCTAACCTAACCTAACCTAACCTAACCTAACCTAACCTAACCTAACCTAACCTAACCAACGTAACCTAACCTAACCTCCCCAAATTGCAGGTACTGTAACCTATCGTGGATTAGAGTGATTTACGATCAAGTTTATGTGAGAAAACGAAATTTGGAGTCTCCTGGTTAAATTTGAGCCTAACCTAACCTAACCTAACCTAACCTAACCTAACCTATCCTAACCAACGTAACCTAACCTAACCTCCCCAAATTGCAGGTACTGTAACCTATCGTGGATTAGAGTGATTTACGATCAAGTTTATGTGAGAAAACGAAATTTGGAGTCTCCTGGTTAAATTTGAGCCTAACCTAACCTAACCTAACCTAACCAACGTAACCTAACCTAACCTCCCCAAATTGCAGGTACTGTAACCTATCGTGGATTAGAGTGATTTACGATCAAGTTTATGTGAGAAAACGAAATTTGGAGTCTCCTGGTTAAATTTGAGCCTAACCTAACCTAACCTAACCTAACCTAACCTAACCTAACCTAACCAACGTAACCTAACCTAACCTCCCCAAATTGCAGGTACTGTAACCTATCGTGGATTAGAGTGATTTACGATCAAGTTTATGTGAGAAAACGAAATTTGGAGTCTCCTGGTTAAATTTGAGCCTAACCTAACCTAACCTAACCTAACCTAACCTAACCTAACCTAACCAACGTAACCTAACCTGACCTCCCCAAATTGCAGGTACTGTAACCTATCGTGGATTAGAGTGATTTACGATCAAGTTTATGTGAGAAAACGAAATTTGGAGTCTCCTGGTTAAATTTGAGCCTAACCTAACCTAACCTAACCTAACCTAACCTAACCTAACCAACGTAACCTAACCTAACCTCCCCAAATTGCAGGTACTGTAACCTATCGTGGATTAGAGTGATTTACGATCAAGTTTATGTGAGAAAACGAAATTTGGAGTCTCCTGGTTAAATTTGAGCCTAACCTAACCTAACCTAACCTAACCTAACCTAACCAACGTAACCTAACCTAACCTCCCCAAATTGCAGGTACTGTAACCTATCGTGGATTAGAGTGATTTACGATCAAGTTTATGTGAGAAAACGAAATTTGGAGTCTCCTGGTTAAATTTGAGCCTAACCTAACCTAACCTAACCTAACCTAACCTAACCAACGTAACCTAACCTAACCTCCCCAAATTGCAGGTACTGTAACCTATCGTGGATTAGAGTGATTTACGATCAAGTTTATGTGAGAAAACGAAATTTGGAGTCTCCTGGTTAAATTTGAGCCTAACCTAACCTAACCTAACCTAACCTAACCTAACCTAACCTAACCAACGTAACCTAACCTAACCTCCCCAAATTGCAGGTACTGTAACCTATCGTGGATTAGAGTGATTTACGATCAAGTTTATGTGAGAAAACGAAATTTGGAGTCTCCTGGTTAAATTTGAGCCTAACCTAACCTAACCTAACCTAACCTAACCTAACCTAACCTAACCTAACCTAATCAACGTAACCTAACCTAACCTCCCCAAATTGCAGGTACTGTAACCTATCGTGGATTAGAGTGATTTACGATCAAGTTTATGTGAGAAAACGAAATTTGGAGTCTCCTGGTTAAATTTGAGCCTAACCTAACCTAACCTAACCTAACCTAACCTAACCTAACCTAACCTAACCTAACCAACGTAACCTAACCTAACCTCCCCAAATTGCAGGTACTGTAACCTATCGTGGATTAGAGTGATTTACGATCAAGTTTATGTGAGAAAACGAAATTTGGAGTCTCCTGGTTAAATTTGAGCCTAACCTAACCTAACCTAACCTAACCAACGTAACCTAACCTAACCTCCCCAAATTGCAGGTACTGTAACCTATCGTGGATTAGAGTGATTTACGATCAAGTTTATGTGAGAAAACGAAATTTGGAGTCTCCTGGTTAAATTTGAGCCTAACCTAACCTAACCTAACCTAACCTAACCTAACCTAACCTAACCTAACCAACGTAACCTAACCTAACCTCCCCAAATTGCAGGTACTGTAACCTATCGTGGATTAGAGTGATTTACGATCAAGTTTATGTGAGAAAACGAAATTTGGAGTCTCCTGGTTAAATTTGAGCCTAACCTAACCTAACCTAACCTAACCTAACCTAACCTAACCTAACCAACGTAACCTAACCTAACCTCCCCAAATTGCAGGTACTGTAACCTATCGTGGATTAGAGTGATTTACGATCAAGTTTATGTGAGAAAACGAAATTTGGAGTCTCCTGGTTAAATTTGAGCCTAACCTAACCTAACCTAACCTAACCTAACCTAATCAACGTAACCTAACCTAACCTCCCCAAATTGCAGGTACTGTAACCTATCGTGGATTAGAGTGATTTACGATCAAGTTTATGTGAGAAAACGAAATTTGGAGTCTCCTGGTTAAATTTGAGCCTAACCTAACCTAACCTAACCTAACCTAACCAACGTAACCTAACCTAACCTCCCCAAATTGCAGGTACTGTAACCTATCGTGGATTAGAGTGATTTACGATCAAGTTTATGTGAGAAAACGAAATTTGGAGTCTCCTGGTTAAATTTGAGCCTAACCTAACCTAACCTAACCTAACCTAACCTAACCTAACCTAACCTAACCAACGTAACCTAACATAACCTCCCCAAATTGCAGGTACTGTAACCTATCGTGGATTAGAGTGATTTACGATCAAGTTTATGTGAGAAAACGAAATTTGGAGTCTCCTGGTTAAATTTGAGCCTAACCTAACCTAACCTAACCTAACCTAACCTAACCAACGTAACCTAACCTAACCTCCCCAAATTGCAGGTACTGTAACCTATCGTGGATTAGAGTGATTTACGATCAAGTTTATGTGAGAAAACGAAATTTGGAGTCTCCTGGTTAAATTTGAGCCTAACCTAACCTAACCTAACCTAACCTAACCTAACCAACGTAACCTAACCTAACCTCCCCAAATTGCAGGTACTGTAACCTATCGTGGATTAGAGTGATTTACGATCAAGTTTATGTGAGAAAACGAAATTTGGAGTCTCCTGGTTAAATTTGAGCCGAACCTAACCTAACCTAACCTAACCTAACCTAACCTAACCAACGTAACCTAACCTAACCTCCCCAAATTGCAGGTACTGTAACCTATCGTGGATTAGAGTGATTTACGATCAAGTTTATGTGAGAAAACGAAATTTGGAGTCTCCTGGTTAAATTTGAGCCTAACCTAACCTAACCTAACCTAACCTAAACCAACGTAACCTAACCTAACCTCCCCAAATTGCAGGTACTGTAACCTATCGTGGATTAGAGTGATTTACGATCAAGTTTATGTGAGAAAACGAAATTTGGAGTCTCCTGGTTAAATTTGAGCCTAACCTAACCTAACCTAACCTAACCTAACCTAACCTAACCTAACCAACGTAACCTAACCTAACCTCCCCAAATTGCAGGTACTGTAACCTATCGTGGATTAGAGTGATTTACGATCAAGTTTATGTGAGAAAACGAAATTTGGAGTCTCCTGGTTAAATTTGAGCCTAACCTAACCTAACCTAACCTAACCTAACCTAACCTAACCTAACCAACGTAACCTAACCTAACCTCCCCAAATTGCAGGTACTGTAACCTATCGTGGATTAGAGTGATTTACGATCAAGTTTATGTGAGAAAACGAAATTTGGAGTCTCCTGGTTAAATTTGAGCCTAACCTAACCTAACCTAACCTAACCTAACCTAACCTAACCTAACCTAACCTAACCTAACCAACGTAACCTAACCTAACCTCCCCAAATTGCAGGTACTGTAACCTATCGTGGATTAGAGTGATTTACGATCAAGTTTATGTGAGAAAACGAAATTTGGAGTCTCCTGGTTAAATTTGAGCCTAACCTAACCTAACCTAACCTAACCTAACCTAACCTAACCTAACCAACGTAACCTAACCTAACCTCCCCAAATTGCAGGTACTGTAACCTATCGTGGATTAGAGTGATTTACGATAAAGTTTA
>NC_091592.1:1428105-1496028 GCF_042767895.1 Penaeus vannamei | reverse complement strand
CTAACCTAACCTCCCCAAATTGCAGGTACTGTAACCTATCGTGGATTAGAGTGATTTACGATCAAGTTTATGTGAGAAAACGAAATTTGGAGTCTCCTGGTTAAATTTGAGCCTAACCTAACCTAACCTAACCTAACCTAACCTAACCTAACCTAACCTAACCAACGTAACCTAACCTAACCTAACCTAACCTAACCTAACCTAACCTAACCTAATTTGAGCCTAACCTAACCTAACCTAACCTAACCTAACCTAACCAACGTAACCTAACCTAACCTCCCCAAATTGCAGGTACTGTAACCTATCGTGGATTAGAGTGATTTACGATCAAGTTTATGTGAGAAAACGAAATTTGGAGTCTCCTGGTTAAATTTGAGCCTAACCTAACCTAACCTAACCTAACCTAACCTAACCAACGTAACCTAACCTAACCTCCCCAAATTGCAGGTACTGTAACCTATCGTGGATTAGAGTGATTTACGATCAAGTTTATGTGAGAAAACGAAATTTGGAGTCTCCTGGTTAAATTTGAGCCTAACCTAACCTAACCTAACCTAACCTAACCTAACCAACGTAACCTAACCTAACCTCCCCAAATTGCAGGTACTGTAACCTATCGTGGATTAGAGTGATTTACGATCAAGTTTATGTGAGAAAACGAAATTTGGAGTCTCCTGGTTAAATTTGAGCCTAACCTAACCTAACCTAACCTAACCTAACCTAACCAACGTAACCTAACCTAACCTCCCCAAATTGCAGGTACTGTAACCTATCGTGGATTAGAGTGATTTACGATCAAGTTTATGTGAGAAAACGAAATTTGGAGTCTCCTGGTTAAATTTGAGCCTAACCTAACCTAACCTAACCTAACCTAACCTAACCAACGTAACCTAACCTAACCTCCCCAAATTGCAGGTACTGTAACCTATCGTGGATTAGAGTGATTTACGATCAAGTTTATGTGAGAAAACGAAATTTGGAGTCTCCTGGTTAAATTTGAGCCTAACCTAACCTAACCTAACCTAACCTAACCTAACCAACGTAACCTAACCTAACCTCCCCAAATTGCAGGTACTGTAACCTATCGTGGATTAGAGTGATTTACGATCAAGTTTATGTGAGAAAACGAAATTTGGAGTCTCCTGGTTAAATTTGAGCCTAACCTAACCTAACCTAACCTAACCTAACCTAACCAACGTAACCTAACCTAACCTCCCCAAATTGCAGGTACTGTAACCTATCGTGGATTAGAGTGATTTACGATCAAGCTTATGTGAGAAAACGAAATTTGGAGTCTCCTGGTTAAATTTGAGCCTAACCTAACCTAACCTAACCTAACCTAACCTAACCAACGTAACCTAACCTAACCTCCCCAAATTGCAGGTACTGTAACCTATCGTGGATTAGAGTGATTTACGATCAAGTTTATGTGAGAAAACGAAATTTGGAGTCTCCTGGTTAAATTTGAGCCTAACCTAACCTAACCTAACCTAACCTAACCTAACCAACGTAACCTAACCTAACCTCCCCAAATTGCAGGTACTGTAACCTATCGTGGATTAGAGTGATTTACGATCAAGTTTATGTGAGAAAACGAAATTTGGAGTCTCCTGGTTAAATTTGAGCCTAACCTAACCTAACCTAACCTAACCTAACCTAACCAACGTAACCTAACCTAACCTCCCCAAATTGCAGGTACTGTAACCTATCGTGGATTAGAGTGATTTACGATCAAGTTTATGTGAGAAAACGAAATTTGGAGTCTCCTGGTTAAATTTGAGCCTAACCTAACCTAACCTAACCTAACCTAACCTAACCAACGTAACCTAACCTAACCTCCCCAAATTGCAGGTACTGTAACCTATCGTGGATTAGAGTGATTTACGATCAAGTTTATGTGAGAAAACGAAATTTGGAGTCTCCTGGTTAAATTTGAGCCTAACCTAACCTAACCTAACCTAACCTAACCTAACCAACGTAACCTAACCTAACCTCCCCAAATTGCAGGTACTGTAACCTATCGTGGATTAGAGTGATTTACGATCAAGTTTATGTGAGAAAACGAAATTTGGAGTCTCCTGGTTAAATTTGAGCCTAACCTAACCTAACCTAACCTAACCTAACCTAACCAACGTAACCTAACCTAACCTCCCCAAATTGCAGGTACTGTAACCTATCGTGGATTAGAGTGATTTACGATCAAGTTTATGTGAGAAAACGAAATTTGGAGTCTCCTGGTTAAATTTGAGCCTAACCTAACCTAACCTAACCTAACCTAACCTAACCAACGTAACCTAACCTAACCTCCCCAAATTGCAGGTACTGTAACCTATCGTGGATTAGAGTGATTTACGATCAAGTTTATGTGAGAAAACGAAATTTGGAGTCTCCTGGTTAAATTTGAGCCTAACCTAACCTAACCTAACCTAACCTAACCTAACCAACGTAACCTAACCTAACCTCCCCAAATTGCAGGTACTGTAACCTATCGTGGATTAGAGTGATTTACGATCAAGTTTATGTGAGAAAACGAAATTTGGAGTCTCCTGCTTAAATTTGAGCCTAACCTAACCTAACCTAACCTAACCTAACCTAACCAACGTAACCTAACCTAACCTCCCCAAATTGCAGGTACTGTAACCTATCGTGGATTAGAGTGATTTACGATCAAGTTTATGTGAGAAAACGAAATTTGGAGTCTCCTGGTTAAATTTGAGCCTAACCTAACCTAACCTAACCTAACCTAACCTAACCAACGTAACCTAACCTAACCTCCCCAAATTGCAGGTACTGTAACCTATCGTGGATTAGAGTGATTTACGATCAAGTTTATGTGAGAAAACGAAATTTGGAGTCTCCTGGTTAAATTTGAGCCTAACCTAACCTAACCTAACCTAACCTAACCTAACCAACGTAACCTAACCTAACCTCCCCAAATTGCAGGTACTGTAACCTATCGTGGATTAGAGTGATTTACGATCAAGTTTATGTGAGAAAACGAAATTTGGAGTCTCCTGGTTAAATTTGAGCCTAACCTAACCTAACCTAACCTAACCTAACCTAACCAACGTAACCTAACCTAACCTCCCCAAATTGCAGGTACTGTAACCTATCGTGGATTAGAGTGATTTACGATCAAGTTTATGTGAGAAAACGAAATTTGGAGTCTCCTGGTTAAATTTGAGCCTAACCTAACCTAACCTAACCTAACCTAACCTAACCAACGTAACCTAACCTAACCTCCCCAAATTGCAGGTACTGTAACCTATCGTGGATTAGAGTGATTTACGATCAAGTTTATGTGAGAAAACGAAATTTGGAGTCTCCTGGTTAAATTTGAGCCTAACCTAACCTAACCTAACCTAACCTAACCTAACCAACGTAACCTAACCTAACCTCCCCAAATTGCAGGTACTGTAACCTATCGTGGATTAGAGTGATTTACGATCAAGTTTATGTGAGAAAACGAAATTTGGAGTCTCCTGGTTAAATTTGAGCCTAACCTAACCTAACCTAACCTAACCTAACCTAACCAACGTAACCTAACCTAACCTCCCCAAATTGCAGGTACTGTAACCTATCGTGGATTAGAGTGATTTACGATCAAGTTTATGTGAGAAAACGAAATTTGGAGTCTCCTGGTTAAATTTGAGCCTAACCTAACCTAACCTAACCTAACCTAACCTAACCAACGTAACCTAACCTAACCTCCCCAAATTGCAGGTACTGTAACCTATCGTGGATTAGAGTGATTTACGATCAAGTTTATGTGAGAAAACGAAATTTGGAGTCTCCTGGTTAAATTTGAGCCTAACCTAACCTAACCTAACCTAACCTAACCTAACCAACGTAACCTAACCTAACCTCCCCAAATTGCAGGTACTGTAACCTATCGTGGATTAGAGTGATTTACGATCAAGTTTATGTGAGAAAACGAAATTTGGAGTCTCCTGGTTAAATTTGAGCCTAACCTAACCTAACCTAACCTAACCTAACCTAACCAACGTAACCTAACCTAACCTCCCCAAATTGCAGGTACTGTAACCTATCGTGGATTAGAGTGATTTACGATCAAGTTTATGTGAGAAAACGAAATTTGGAGTCTCCTGGTTAAATTTGAGCCTAACCTAACCTAACCTAACCTAACCTAACCTAACCAACGTAACCTAACCTAACCTCCCCAAATTGCAGGTACTGTAACCTATCGTGGATTAGAGTGATTTACGATCAAGTTTATGTGAGAAAACGAAATTTGGAGTCTCCTGGTTAAATTTGAGCCTAACCTAACCTAACCTAACCTAACCTAACCTAACCAACGTAACCTAACCTAACCTCCCCAAATTGCAGGTACTGTAACCTATCGTGGATTAGAGTGATTTACGATCAAGTTTATGTGAGAAAACGAAATTTGGAGTCTCCTGGTTAAATTTGAGCCTAACCTAACCTAACCTAACCTAACCTAACCTAACCAACGTAACCTAACCTAACCTCCCCAAATTGCAGGTACTGTAACCTATCGTGGATTAGAGTGATTTACGATCAAGTTTATGTGAGAAAACGAAATTTGGAGTCTCCTGGTTAAATTTGAGCCTAACCTAACCTAACCTAACCTAACCTAACCTAACCAACGTAACCTAACCTAACCTCCCCAAATTGCAGGTACTGTAACCTATCGTGGATTAGAGTGATTTACGATCAAGTTTATGTGAGAAAACGAAATTTGGAGTCTCCTGGTTAAATTTGAGCCTAACCTAACCTAACCTAACCTAACCTAACCTAACCAACGTAACCTAACCTAACCTCCCCAAATTGCAGGTACTGTAACCTATCGTGGATTAGAGTGATTTACGATCAAGTTTATGTGAGAAAACGAAATTTGGAGTCTCCTGGTTAAATTTGAGCCTAACCTAACCTAACCTAACCTAACCTAACCTAACCAACGTAACCTAACCTAACCTCCCCAAATTGCAGGTACTGTAACCTATCGTGGATTAGAGTGATTTACGATCAAGTTTATGTGAGAAAACGAAATTTGGAGTCTCCTGGTTAAATTTGAGCCTAACCTAACCTAACCTAACCTAACCTAACCTAAGCTAACCTAACCAACGTAACCTAACCTAACCTCCCCAAATTGCAGGTACTGTAACCTATCGTGGATTAGAGTGATTTACGATCAAGTTTATGTGAGAAAACGAAATTTGGAGTCTCCTGGTTAAATTTGAGCCTAACCTAACCTAACCTAACCTAACCTAACCTAACCAACGTAACCTAACCTAACCTCCCCAAATTGCAGGTACTGTAACCTATCGTGGATTAGAGTGATTTACGATCAAGTTTATGTGAGAAAACGAAATTTGGAGTCTCCTGGTTAAATTTGAGCCTAACCTAACCTAACCTAACCTAACCTAACCTAACCAACGTAACCTAACCTAACCTCCCCAAATTGCAGGTACTGTAACCTATCGTGGATTAGAGTGATTTACGATCAAGTTTATGTGAGAAAACGAAATTTGGAGTCTCCTGGTTAAATTTGAGCCTAACCTAACCTAACCTAACCTAACCTAACCTAACCAACGTAACCTAACCTAACCTCCCCAAATTGCAGGTACTGTAACCTATCGTGGATTAGAGTGATTTACGATCAAGTTTATGTGAGAAAACGAAATTTGGAGTCTCCTGGTTAAATTTGAGCCTAACCTAACCTAACCTAACCTAACCTAACCTAACCAACGTAACCTAACCTAACCTCCCCAAATTGCAGGTACTGTAACCTATCGTGGATTAGAGTGATTTACGATCAAGTTTATGTGAGAAAACGAAATTTGGAGTCTCCTGGTTAAATTTGAGCCTAACCTAACGTAACCTAACCTAACCTAACCTAACCTAACCTAACCAACGTAACCTAACCTAACCTCCCCAAATTGCAGGTACTGTAACCTATCGTGGATTAGAGTGATTTACGATCAAGTTTATGTGAGAAAACGAAATTTGGAGTCTCCTGGTTAAATTTGAGCCTAACCTAACCTAACCTAACCTAACCTAACCTAACCAACGTAACCTAACCTAACCTCCCCAAATTGCAGGTACTGTAACCTATCGTGGATTAGAGTGATTTACGATCAAGTTTATGTGAGAAAACGAAATTTGGAGTCTCCTGGTTAAATTTGAGCCTAACCTAACCTAACCTAACCTAACCTAACCTAACCAACGTAACCTAACCTAACCTCCCCAAATTGCAGGTACTGTAACCTATCGTGGATTAGAGTGATTTACGATCAAGTTTATGTGAGAAAACGAAATTTGGAGTCTCCTGGTTAAATTTGAGCCTAACCTAACCTAACCTAACCTAACCTAACCTAACCTAACCTAACCTAACCTAACCTAACGTAACCTAACCTAACCTTCACAAATTGCAGGTACTGTAACCTATCGTGGATTAGAGTGATTTACGATCAAGTTTATGTGAGAAAACGAAATTTGGAGTCTCCTGGTTAAATTTGAGCCTAACCTAACCTAACCTAACCTAACCTAACCTAACCAACGTAACCTAACCTAACCTCCCCAAATTGCAGGTACTGTAACCTATCGTGGATTAGAGTGATTTACGATCAAGTTTATGTGAGAAAACGAAATTTGGAGTCTCCTGGTTAAATTTGAGCCTAACCTAACCTAACCTAACCTAACCTAACCTAACCAACGTAACCTAACCTAACCTCCCCAAATTGCAGGTACTGTAACCTATCGTGGATTAGAGTGATTTACGATCAAGTTTATGTGAGAAAACGAAATTTGGAGTCTCCTGGTTAAATTTGAGCCTAACCTAACCTAACCTAACCTAACCTAACCTAACCAACGTAACCTAACCTAACCTCCCCAAATTGCAGGTACTGTAACCTATCGTGGATTAGAGTGATTTACGATCAAGTTTATGTGAGAAAACGAAATTTGGAGTCTCCTGGTTAAATTTGAGCCTAACCTAACCTAACCTAACCTAACCTAACCAACGTAACCTAACCTAACCTCCCCAAATTGCAGGTACTGTAACCTATCGTGGATTAGAGTGATTTACGATCAAGTTTATGTGAGAAAACGAAATTTGGAGTCTCCTGGTTAAATTTGAGCCTAACCTAACCTAACCTAACCTAACCTAACCTAACCAACGTAACCTAACCTAACCTCCCCAAATTGCAGGTACTGTAACCTATCGTGGATTAGAGTGATTTACGATCAAGTTTATGTGAGAAAACGAAATTTGGAGTCTCCTGGTTAAATTTGAGCCTAACCTAACCTAACCTAACCTAACCTAACCAACGTAACCTAACCTAACCTCCCCAAATTGCAGGTACTGTAACCTATCGTGGATTAGAGTGATTTACGATCAAGTTTATGTGAGAAAACGAAATTTGGAGTCTCCTGGTTAAATTTGAGCCTAACCATAACCTAACCTAACCTAACCTAACCTAACCTAACCTAACCAACGTAACCTAACCTAACCTCCCCAAATTGCAGGTACTGTAACCTATCGTGGATTAGAGTGATTTACGATCAAGTTTATGTGAGAAAACGAAATTTGGAGTCTCCTGGTTAAATTTGAGCCTAACCTAACCTAACCTAACCTAACCTAACCTAACCAACGTAACCTAACCTAACCTCCCCAAATTGCAGGTACTGTAACCTATCGTGGATTAGAGTGATTTACGATCAAGTTTATGTGAGAAAACGAAATTTGGAGTCTCCTGGTTAAATTTGAGCCTAACCTAACCTAACCTAACCTAACCTAACCTAACCAACGTAACCTAACCTAACCTCCCCAAATTGCAGGTATTGTAACCTATCGTGGATTAGAGTGATTTACGATCAAGTTTATGTGAGAAAACGAAATTTGGAGTCTCCTGGTTAAATTTGAGCCTAACCTAACCTAACCTAACCTAACCTAACCTAACCAACGTAACCTAACCTAACCTCTTCAAATTGCAGGTACTGTAACCTATCGTGGATTAGAGTGATTTACGATCAAGTTTATGTGAGAAAACGAAATTTGGAGTCTCCTGGTTAAATTTGAGCCTAACCTAACCTAACCTAACCTAACCTAACCTAACCTAACCTAACCAACGTAACCTAACCTAACCTCCCCAAATTGCAGGTACTGTAACCTATCGTGGATTAGAGTGATTTACGATCAAGTTTATGTGAGAAAACGAAATTTGGAGTCTCCTGGTTAAATTTGAGCCTAACCTAACCTAACCTAACCTAACCTAACCTAACCAACGTAACCTAACCTAACCTCCCCAAATTGCAGGTACTGTAACCTATCGTGGATTAGAGTGATTTACGATCAAGTTTATGTGAGAAAACGAAATTTGGAGTCTCCTGGTTAAATTTGAGCCTAACCTAACCTAACCTAACCTAACTTAACCTAACCTAACCTAACCAATTTAACCTAACCTAACCTCCCCAAATTGCAGGTACTGTAACCTATCGTGGATTAGAGTGATTTACGATCAAGTTTATGTGAGAAAACGAAATTTGGAGTCTCCTGGTTAAATTTGAGCCTAACCTAACCTAACCTAACCTAACCTAACCTAACCAACGTAACCTAACCTAACCTCCCCAAATTGCAGGTACTGTAACCTATCGTGGATTAGAGTGATTTACGATCAAGTTTATGTGAGAAAACGAAATTTGGAGTCTCATGGTTAAATTTGAGCCTAACCTAACCTAACCTAACCTAACCTAACCTAACCAACGTAACCTAACCTAACCTCCCCAAATTGCAGGTACTGTAACCTATCGTGGATTAGAGTGATTTACGATCAAGTTTATGTGAGAAAACGAAATTTGGAGTCTCCTGGTTAAATTTGAGCCTAACCTAACCTAACCTAAACTAAACTAACCTAACCAACGTAACCTAACCTAACCTCCCCAAATTGCAGTTACTGTAACCTATCGTGGATTAGAGTGATTTGCGATGAAATTTATGTGAGAAAACGAAAATTGGAGTCTCCTGGTTAAATTTGAGCCTAACCTAACCTAACCTAACCTAACCTAACCTAACCAACGTAACTTAACCTAACCTCCCCAAATTGCAGGTACTGTAACCTATCGTGGATTAGAGTGATTTACGATCAAGTTTATGTGAGAAAACGAAATTTGGAGTCTCCTGGTTAAATTTGAGCCTAACCTAACCGAACCTAACCTAACATAACCTAACCTAACCAACGTAACCTAACCTAACCTCCCCAAATTGCAGATACTGTAACCTATCGTGGATTAGAGTGATTTACGATCAAGTTTATGTGAGAAAACGAAATTTGGAGTCTCCTGGTTAAATTTGAGCCTAACCTAACCTAACGTAACCTAACCTAACCTAAGCTAACCAACGTAACCTAACCTAACCTCCCCAAATTGCAGGTACTGTAACCTATCGTGGATTAGAGTGATTTACGATCAAGTTTATGTGAGAAAACGAAATATGGAGTCTCCTGGTTAAATTTGAGCCTAACCTAACCTAACCTAACCTAACCTAACCTAACCAACGTAACCTAACCTAACCTCCCCAAATTGCAGGTACTGTAACCTATCGTGGATTAGAGTGATTTACGATCAAGTTTATGTGAGAAAACGAAATTTGGAGTCTCCTGGTTAAATTTGAGCATAACCTAACCTAACCTAACCTAACCTAACCTAACCAACGTAACCTAACCTAACCTCCCCAAATTGCAGGTACTGTAACCTATCGTGGATTAGAGTGATTTACGATCAAGTTTATGTGAGAAAACGAAATTTGGAGTCTCCTGGTTAAATTTGAGCCTAACCTAACCTAACCTAACCTAACCTAACCTAACCAACGTAACCTAACCTAACCTCCCCAAATTGCAGGTACTGTAACCTATCGTGGATTAGAGTGATTTACGATCAAGTTTATGTGAGAAAACGAAATTTGGAGTCTCCTGGTTAAATTTGAGCCTAACCTAACCTAACCTAACCTAACCTGACCAACGTAACCTAACCTAACCTCCCCAAATTGCAGGTACTGTATCCTATCGTGGATTAGAGTGATTTACGATCATGTTTATGTGAGAAAACGAAATTTGGAGTCTCCTGGTTAAATTTGAGCCTAACCTAACGTAACCTAACGTAACCTAACCTAAGCTAACCTAACCAACGTAACCTAACCTAACCTTCCCAAAATGCAGGTACTATAACCTATCGTGGATTAGAGTGATTTACGATCAAGTTTATGTGAGTAAACGAAATTTGGAGTCTCCTGGTTAAATTTGAGCCTAACCTAACCTAACCTAACCTAACCTAACCTAACCAACGTAACCTAACCTAACCTCCCCAAATTGCAGGTACTGTAACCTATCGTGGATTAGAGTGATTTACGATCAAGTTTATGTGAGAAAACGAAATTTTGAGTCTCCTGGTTAAATTTGAGCCTAACCTAACCTAACCTAACCTAACCTAACCTAACCAACGTAACCTAACCTAACCTCCCCAAATTGCAGGTACTGTAACCTATCGTGGATTAGAGTGATTTACGATCAAGTTTATGTGAGAAAACGAAATTTGGAGTCTCCTGGTTAAATTTGAGCCTAACCTAACCTAACCTAACCTAACCTAACCAACGTAACCTAACCTAACCTCCCCAAATTGCAGGTACTATAACCTATCGTGGATTAGAGTGATTTACGATCAAGTTTATGTGAGAAAACGAAATTTGGAGTCTCCTGGTTAAATTTGAGCCTAACCTAACCTAACCTAACCTAACCTAACCTAACCAACGTAACCTAACCTAACCTCCCCAAATTGCAGGTACTGTAACCTATCGTGGATTAGAGTGATTTACGATCAAGTTTATGTGAGAAAACGAAATTTGGAGTCTCCTGGTTAAATTTGAGCCTAACCTAACCTAACCTAACCTAACCTAACCTAACCAACGTAACCTAACCTAACCTCCCCAAATTGCAGGTACTGTAACCTATCGTGGATTAGAGTGATTTACGATCAAGTTTATGTGAGAAAACGAAATTTGGAGTCTCCTGGTTAAATTTGAGCCTAACCTAACCTAACCTAACCTAACCTAACCTAACCAACGTAACCTAACCTAACCTCCCCAAATTGCAGGTACTGTAACCTATTGTGGATTAGAGTGATTTACGATCAAGTTTATGTGAGAAAACGAAATTTGGAGTCTCCTGGTTAAATTTGAGCCTAACCTAACCTAACCTAACCTAACCTAACCAACGTAACCTAACCTAACCTCCCCAAATTGCAGGTACTGTAACCTATCGTGGATTAGAGTGATTTACGATCAAGTTTATGTGAGAAAACGAAATTTGGAGTCTCCTGGTTAAATTTGAGCCTAACCTAACCTAACCTAACCTAACCTAACCTAACCAACGTAACCTAACCTAACCTCCCCAAATTGCAGGTACTGTAACCTATCGTGGATTAGAGTGATTTACGATCAAGTTTATGTGAGAAAACGAAATTTGGAGTCTCCTGGTTAAATTTGAGCATAACCTAACCTAACCTAACCTAACCTAACCAACGTAACCTAACCTAACCTCCCCAAATTGCAGGTACTGTAACCTATCGTGGATTAGAGTGATTTACGATCAAGTTTATGTAAGAAAACGAAATTTGGAGTCTCCTGGTTAATTTGAGCCTAACCATAACCTAACCTAACCTAACCTAACCTAACCTAACCTAACCAACGTAACCTAACCTAACCTCCCCAAATTGCAGGTACTGTAACCTATCGTGGATTAGAGTGATTTACGATCAAGTTTATGTGAGAAAACGAAATTTGGAGTCTCCTGGTTAAATTTGAGCCTAACCTAACCTAACCTAACCTAACCTAACCTAACCAACGTAACCTAACCTAACCTCCCCAAATTGCAGGTACTGTAACCTATCGTGGATTAGAGTGATTTACGATCAAGTTTATGTGAGAAAACGAAATTTGGAGTCTCCTGGTTAAATTTGAGCCTAACCTAACCTAACCTAACCTAACCTAACCTAACCAACGTAACCTAACCTAACCTCCCCAAATTGCAGGTATTGTAACCTATCGTGGATTAGAGTGATTTACGATCAAGTTTATGTGAGAAAACGAAATTTGGAGTCTCCTGGTTAAATTTGAGCCTAACCTAACCTAACCTAACCTAACCTAACCTAACCAACGTAACCTAACCTAACCTCTTCAAATTGCAGGTACTGTAACCTATCGTGGATTAGAGTGATTTACGATCAAGTTTATGTGAGAAAACGAAATTTGGAGTCTCCTGGTTAAATTTGAGCCTAACCTAACCTAACCTAACCTAACCTAACCTAACCTAACCTAACCAACGTAACCTAACCTAACCTCCCCAAATTGCAGGTACTGTAACCTATCGTGGATTAGAGTGATTTACGATCAAGTTTATGTGAGAAAACGAAATTTGGAGTCTCCTGGTTAAATTTGAGCCTAACCTAACCTAACCTAACCTAACCTAACCTAACCAACGTAACCTAACCTAACCTCCCCAAATTGCAGGTACTGTAACCTATCGTGGATTAGAGTGATTTACGATCAAGTTTATGTGAGAAAACGAAATTTGGAGTCTCCTGGTTAAATTTGAGCCTAACCTAACCTAACCTAACCTAACCTAACCTAACCAACGTAACCTAACCTAACCTCCCCAAATTGCAGGTACTGTAACCTATCGTGGATTAGAGTGATTTACGATCAAGTTTATGTGAGAAAACGAAATTTGGAGTCTCCTGGTTAAATTTGAGCCTAACCTAACCTAACCTAACCTAACCTAACCTAACCAACGTAACCTAACCTAACCTCCCCAAATTGCAGGTACTGTAACCTATCGTGGATTAGAGTGATTTACGATCAAGTTTATGTGAGAAAACGAAATTTGGAGTCTCCTGGTTAAATTTGAGCCTAACCTAACCTAACCTAACCTAACCTAACCTAACCTAACCAACGTAACCTAACCTAACCTCCCCAAATTGCAGGTACTGTAACCTATCGTGGATTAGAGTGATTTACGATCAAGTTTATGTGAGAAAACGAAATTTGGAGTCTCCTGGTTAAATTTGAGCCTAACCTAACCTAACCTAACCTAAACTAACCTAACCAACGTAACCTAACCTAACCTCCCCAAATTGCAGGTACTGTAACCTATCGTGGATTAGAGTGATTTACGATCAAGTTTATGTGAGAAAACGAAATTTGGAGTCTCCTGGTTAAATTTGAGCCTAACCTAACCTAACCTAACCTAACCTAACCTAACCAACGTAACCTAACCTAACCTCCCCAAATTGCAGGTACTGTAACCTATCGTGGATTAGAGTGATTTACGATCAAGTTTATGTGAGAAAACGAAATTTGGAGTCTCCTGGTTAAATTTGAGCCTAACCTAACCGAACCTAACCTAACCTAACCTAACCTAACCAACGTAACCTAACCTAACCTCCCCAAATTGCAGGTACTGTAACCTATCGTGGATTAGAGTGATTTACGATCAAGTTTATGTGAGAAAACGAAATTTGGAGTCTCCTGGTTAAATTTGAGCCTAACCTAACCTAACCTAACCTAACCTAACCTAAGCTAACCAACGTAACCTAACCTAACCTCCCCAAATTGCAGGTACTGTAACCTATCGTGGATTAGAGTGATTTACGATCAAGTTTATGTGAGAAAACGAAATTTGGAGTCTCCTGGTTAAATTTGAGCCTAACCTAACCTAACCTAACCTAACCTAACCTAACCAACGTAACCTAACCTAACCTCCCCAAATTGCAGGTACTGTAACCTATCGTGGATTAGAGTGATTTACGATCAAGTTTATGTGAGAAAACGAAATTTGGAGTCTCCTGGTTAAATTTGAGCCTAACCTAACCTAACCTAACCTAACCTAACCTAACCAACGTAACCTAACCTAACCTCCCCAAATTGCAGGTACTGTAACCTATCGTGGATTAGAGTGATTTACGATCAAGTTTATGTGAGAAAACGAAATTTGGAGTCTCCTGGTTAAATTTGAGCCTAACCTAACCTAACCTAACCTAACCTAACCTAACCAACGTAACCTAACCTAACCTCCCCAAATTGCAGGTACTGTAACCTATCGTGGATTAGAGTGATTTACGATCAAGTTTATGTGAGAAAACGAAATTTGGAGTCTCCTGGTTAAATTTGAGCCTAACCTAACCTAACCTAACCTAACCTGACCAACGTAACCTAACCTAACCTCCCCAAATTGCAGGTACTGTAACCTATCGTGGATTAGAGTGATTTACGATCAAGTTTATGTGAGAAAACGAAATTTGGAGTCTCCTGGTTAAATTTGAGCCTAACCTAACCTAACCTAACCTAACCTAACCTAAGCTAACCTAACCAACGTAACCTAACCTAACCTCCCCAAATTGCAGGTACTGTAACCTATCGTGGATTAGAGTGATTTACGATCAAGTTTATGTGAGAAAACGAAATTTGGAGTCTCCTGGTTAAATTTGAGCCTAACCTAACCTAACCTAACCTAACCTAACCTAACCAACGTAACCTAACCTAACCTCCCCAAATTGCAGGTACTGTAACCTATCGTGGATTAGAGTGATTTACGATCAAGTTTATGTGAGAAAACGAAATTTGGAGTCTCCTGGTTAAATTTGAGCCTAACCTAACCTAACCTAACCTAACCTAACCTAACCAACGTAACCTAACCTAACCTCCCCAAATTGCAGGTACTGTAACCTATCGTGGATTAGAGTGATTTACGATCAAGTTTATGTGAGAAAACGAAATTTGGAGTCTCCTGGTTAAATTTGAGCCTAACCTAACCTAACCTAACCTAACCTAACCTAACCAACGTAACCTAACCTAACCTCCCCAAATTGCAGGTACTGTAACCTATCGTGGATTAGAGTGATTTACGATCAAGTTTATGTGAGAAAACGAAATTTGGAGTCTCCTGGTTAAATTTGAGCCTAACCTAACCTAACCTAACCTAACCTAACCTAACCAACGTAACCTAACCTAACCTCCCCAAATTGCAGGTACTGTAACCTATCGTGGATTAGAGTGATTTACGATCAAGTTTATGTGAGAAAACGAAATTTGGAGTCTCCTGGTTAAATTTGAGCCTAACCTAACCTAACCTAACCTAACCTAACCTAACCAACGTAACCTAACCTAACCTCCCCAAATTGCAGGTACTGTAACCTATCGTGGATTAGAGTGATTTACGATCAAGTTTATGTGAGAAAACGAAATTTGGAGTCTCCTGGTTAAATTTGAGCCTAACCTAACCTAACCTAACCTAACCTAACCTAACCAACGTAACCTAACCTAACCTCCCCAAATTGCAGGTACTGTAACCTATCGTGGATTAGAGTGATTTACGATCAAGTTTATGTGAGAAAACGAAATTTGGAGTCTCCTGGTTAAATTTGAGCCTAACCTAACCTAACCTAACCTAACCTAACCAACGTAACCTAACCTAACCTCCCCAAATTGCAGGTACTGTAACCTATCGTGGATTAGAGTGATTTACGATCAAGTTTATGTGAGAAAACGAAATTTGGAGTCTCCTGGTTAAATTTGAGCCTAACCTAACCTAACCTAACCTAACCTAACCTAACCAACGTAACCTAACCTAACCTCCCCAAATTGCAGGTACTGTAACCTATCGTGGATTAGAGTGATTTACGATCAAGTTTATGTGAGAAAACGAAATTTGGAGTCTCCTGGTTAAATTTGAGCCTAACCTAACCTAACCTAACCTAACCTAACCAACGTAACCTAACCTAACCTCCCCAAATTGCAGGTACTGTAACCTATCGTGGATTAGAGTGATTTACGATCAAGTTTATGTGAGAAAACGAAATTTGGAGTCTCCTGGTTAAATTTGAGCCTAACCTAACCTAACCTAACCTAACCTAACCTAACCAACGTAACCTAACCTAACCTCCCCAAATTGCAGGTACTGTAACCTATCGTGGATTAGAGTGATTTACGATCAAGTTTATGTGAGAAAACGAAATTTGGAGTCTCCTGGTTAAATTTGAGCCTAACCTAACCTAACCTAACCTAACCTAACCTAACCAACGTAACCTAACCTAACCTCCCCAAATTGCACATACTGTAACCTATCGTGGATTAGAGTGATTTACGATCAAGTTTATGTGAGAAAACGAAATTTGGAGTCTCCTGGTTAAATTTGAGCCTAACCTAACCTAACCTAACCTAACCTAACCTAACCAACGTAACCTAACCTAACCTCCCCAAATTGCAGGTACTGTAACCTATCGTGGATTAGAGTGATTTACGATCAAGTTTATGTGAGAAAACGAAATTTGGAGTCTCCTGGTTAAATTTGAGCCTAACCTAACCTAACCTAACCTAACCTAACCTAACCAACGTAACCTAACCTAACCTCCCCAAATTGCAGGTACTGTAACCTATCGTGGATTAGAGTGATTTACGATCAAGTTTATGTGAGAAAACGAAATTTGGAGTCTCCTGGTTAAATTTGAGCCTAACCTAACCTAACCTAACCTAACCTAACCTAACCAACGTAACCTAACCTAACCTCCCCAAATTGCAGGTACTGTAACCTATCGTGGATTAGAGTGATTTACGATCAAGTTTATGTGAGAAAACGAAATTTGGAGTCTCCTGGTTAAATTTGAGCCTAACCTAACCTAACCTAACCTAACCTAACCTAACCAACGTAACCTAACCTAACCTCCCCAAATTGCAGGTACTGTAACCTATCGTGGATTAGAGTGATTTACGATCAAGTTTATGTGAGAAAACGAAATTTGGAGTCTCCTGGTTAAATTTGAGCCTAACCTAACCTAACCTAACCTAACCTAACCTAACCAACGTAACCTAACCTAACCTCCCCAAATTGCAGGTACTGTAACCTATCGTGGATTAGAGTGATTTACGATCAAGTTTATGTGAGAAAACGAAATTTGGAGTCTCCTGGTTAAATTTGAGCCTAACCTAACCTAACCTAACCTAACCTAACCTAACCAACGTAACCTAACCTAACCTCCCCAAATTGCAGGTACTGTAACCTATCGTGGATTAGAGTGATTTACGATCAAGTTTATGTGAGAAAACGAAATTTGGAGTCTCCTGGTTAAATTTGAGCCTAACCTAACCTAACCTAACCTAACCTAACCTAACCAACGTAACCTAACCTAACCTCCCCAAATTGCAGGTACTGTAACCTATCGTGGATTAGAGTGATTTACGATCAAGTTTATGTGAGAAAACGAAATTTGGAGTCTCCTGGTTAAATTTGAGCCTAACCTAACCTAACCTAACCTAACCTAACCTAACCAACGTAACCTAACCTAACCTCCCCAAATTGCAGGTACTGTAACCTATCGTGGATTAGAGTGATTTACGATCAAGTTTATGTGAGAAAACGAAATTTGGAGTCTCCTGGTTAAATTTGAGCCTAACCTAACCTAACCTAACCTAACCTAACCTAACCAACGTAACCTAACCTAACCTCCCCAAATTGCAGGTACTGTAACCTATCGTGGATTAGAGTGATTTACGATCAAGTTTATGTGAGAAAACGAAATTTGGAGTCTCCTGGTTAAATTTGAGCCTAACCTAACCTAACCTAACCTAACCTAACCTAACCTAACCTAACCAACGTAACCTAACCTAACCTCCCCAAATTGCAGGTACTGTAACCTATCGTGGATTAGAGTGATTTACGATCAAGTTTATGTGAGAAAACGAAATTTGGAGTCTCCTGGTTAAATTTGAGCCTAACCTAACCTAACCTAACCTAACCTAACCTAACCTAACCTAACCTAACCAACGTAACCTAACCTAACCTCCCCAAATTGCAGGTACTGTAACCTATCGTGGATTAGAGTGATTTACGATCAAGTTTATGTGAGAAAACGAAATTTGGAGTCTCCTGGTTAAATTTGAGCCTAACCTAACCTAACCTAACCTAACCTAACCTAACCAACGTAACCTAACCTAACCTCCCCAAATTGCAGGTACTGTAACCTATCGTGGATTAGAGTGATTTACGATCAAGTTTATGTGAGAAAACGAAATTTGGAGTCTCCTGGTTAAATTTGAGCCTAACCTAACCTAACCTAACCTAACCTAACCTAACCAACGTAACCTAACCTAACCTCCCCAAATTGCAGGTACTGTAACCTATCGTGGATTAGAGTGATTTACGATCAAGTTTATGTGAGAAAACGAAATTTGGAGTCTCCTGGTTAAATTTGAGCCTAACCTAACCTAACCTAACCTAACCTAACCTAACCAACGTAACCTAACCTAACCTCCCCAAATTGCAGGTACTGTAACCTATCGTGGATTAGAGTGATTTACGATCAAGTTTATGTGAGAAAACGAAATTTGGAGTCTCCTGGTTAAATTTGAGCCTAACCTAACCTAACCTAACCTAACCTAAGAAACGTAACCTAACCTAACCTCCCCAAATTGCAGGTACTGTAACCTATCGTGGATTAGAGTGATTTACGATCAAGTTTATGTGAGAAAACGAAATTTGGAGTCTCCTGGTTAAATTTGAGCCTAACCTAACCTAACCTAACCTAACCTAACCTAACCTAACACCCGTAACCTAACCTAACCTCCCCAAATTGCAGGTACTGTAACCTATCGTGGATTAGAGTGATTTACGATCAAGTTTATGTGAGAAAACGAAATTTGGAGTCTCCTGGTTAAATTTGAGCCTAACCTAACCTAACCTAACCTAACCTAACCTAACCAACGTAACCTAACCTAACCTCCCCAAATTGCAGGTACTGTAACCTATCGTGGATTAGAGTGATTTACGATCAAGTTTATGTGAGAAAACGAAATTTGGAGTCTCCTGGTTAAATTTGAGCCTAACCTAACCTAACCTAACCTAACCTAACCTAACCAACGTAACCTAACCTAACCTCCCCAAATTGCAGGTACTGTCACCTATCGTGGATTAGAGTGATTTACGATCAAGTTTATGTGAGAAAACGAAATTTGGAGTCTCCTGGTTAAATTTGAGCCTAACCTAACCTAACCTAACCTAACCTAACCTAACCAACGTAACCTAACCTAACCTCCCCAAATTGCAGGTACTGTAACCTATCGTGGATTAGAGTGATTTACGATCAAGTTTATGTGAGAAAACGAAATTTGGAGTCTCCTGGTTAAATTTGAGCCTAACCTAACCTAACCTAACCTAACCTAACCTAACCAACGTAACCTAACCTAACCTCCCCAAATTGCAGGTACTGTAACCTATCGTGGATTAGAGTGATTTACGATCAAGTTTATGTGAGAAAACGAAATTTGGAGTCTCCTGGTTAAATTTGAGCCTAACCTAACCTAACCTAACCTAACCTAACCTAACCAACGTAACCTAACCTAACCTCCCCAAATTGCAGGTACTGTAACCTATCGTGGATTAGAGTGATTTACGATCAAGTTTATGTGAGAAAACGAAATTTGGAGTCTCCTGGTTAAATTTGAGCCTAACCTAACCTAACCTAACCTAACCTAACCTAACCAACGTAACCTAACCTAACCTCCCCAAATTGCAGGTACTGTAACCTATCGTGGATTAGAGTGATTTACGATCAAGTTTATGTGAGAAAACGAAATTTGGAGTCTCCTGGTTAAATTTGAGCCTAACCTAACCTAACCTAACCTAACCTAACCTAACCAACGTAACCTAACCTAACCTCCCCAAATTGCAGGTACTGTAACCTATCGTGGATTAGAGTGATTTACGATCAAGTTTATGTGAGAAAACGAAATTTGGAGTCTCCTGGTTAAATTTGAGCCTAACCTAACCTAACCTAACCTAACCTAACCTAACCAACGTAACCTAACCTAACCTCCCCAAATTGCAGGTACTGTAACCTATCGTGGATTAGAGTGATTTACGATCAAGTTTATGTGAGAAAACGAAATTTGGAGTCTCCTGGTTAAATTTGAGCCTAACCTAACCTAACCTAACCTAACCTAACCTAACCAACGTAACCTAACCTAACCTCCCCAAATTGCAGGTACTGTAACCTATCGTGGATTAGAGTGATTTACGATCAAGTTTATGTGAGAAAACGAAATTTGGAGTCTCCTGGTTAAATTTGAGCCTAACCTAACCTAACCTAACCTAACCTAACCAACGTAACCTAACCTAACCTCCCCAAATTGCAGGTACTGTAACCTATCGTGGATTAGAGTGATTTACGATCAAGTTTATGTGAGAAAACGAAATTTGGAGTCTCCTGGTTAAATTTGAGCCTAACCTAACCTAACCTAACCTAACCTAACCTAACCAACGTAACCTAACCTAACCTCCCCAAATTGCAGGTACTGTAACCTATCGTGGATTAGAGTGATTTACGATCAAGTTTATGTGAGAAAACGAAATTTGGAGTCTCCTGGTTAAATTTGAGCCTAACCTAACCTAACCTAACCTAACCTAACCTAACCTAACCTAACCAACGTAACCTAACCTAACCTCCCCAAATTGCAGGTACTGTAACCTATCGTGGATTAGAGTGATTTACGATCAAGTTTATGTGAGAAAACGAAATTTGGAGTCTCCTGGTTAAATTTGAGCCTAACCTAACCTAACCTAACCTAACCTAACCTAACCAACGTAACCTAACCTAACCTCCCCAAATTGCAGGTACTGTAACCTATCGTGGATTAGAGTGATTTACGATCAAGTTTATGTGAGAAAACGAAATTTGGAGTCTCCTGGTTAAATTTGAGCCTAACCTAACCTAACCTAACCTAACCTAACCTAACCTAACCTAACCAACGTAACCTAACCTAACCTCCCCAAATTGCAGGTACTGTAACCTATCGTGGATTAGAGTGATTTACGATCAAGTTTATGTGAGAAAACGAAATTTGGAGTCTCCTGGTTAAATTTGAGCCTAACCTAACCTAACCTAACCTAACCTAACCTAACCAACGTAACCTAACCTAACCTCCCCAAATTGCAGGTACTGTAACCTATCGTGGATTAGAGTGATTTACGATCAAGTTTATGTGAGAAAACGAAATTTGGAGTCTCCTGGTTAAATTTGAGCCTAACCTAACCTAACCTAACCTAACCTAACCTAACCAACGTAACCTAACCTAACCTCCCCAAATTGCAGGTACTGTAACCTATCGTGGATTAGAGTGATTTACGATCAAGTTTATGTGAGAAAACGAAATTTGGAGTCTCCTGGTTAAATTTGAGCCTAACCTAACCTAACCTAACCTAACCTAACCTAACCAACGTAACCTAACCTAACCTCCCCAAATTGCAGGTACTGTAACCTATCGTGGATTAGAGTGATTTACGATCAAGTTTATGTGAGAAAACGAAATTTGGAGTCTCCTGGTTAAATTTGAGCCTAACCTAACCTAACCTAACCTAACCTAACCTAACCTAACCTAACCAACGTAACCTAACCTAACCTCCCCAAATTGCAGGTACTGTAACCTATCGTGGATTAGAGTGATTTACGATCAAGTTTATGTGAGAAAACGAAATTTGGAGTCTCCTGGTTAAATTTGAGCCTAACCTAACCTAACCTAACCTAACCTAACCAACGTAACCTAACCTAACCTCCCCAAATTGCAGGTACTGTAACCTATCGTGGATTAGAGTGATTTACGATCAAGTTTATGTGAGAAAACGAAATTTGGAGTCTCCTGGTTAAATTTGAGCCTAACCTAACCTAACCTAACCTAACCTAACCTAACCTAACCTAACCAACGTAACCTAACCTAACCTCCCCAAATTGCAGGTACTGTAACCTATCGTGGATTAGAGTGATTTACGATCAAGTTTATGTGAGAAAACGAAATTTGGAGTCTCCTGGTTAAATTTGAGCCTAACCTAACCTAACCTAACCTAACCTAACCTAACCAACGTAACCTAACCTAACCTCCCCAAATTGCAGGTACTGTAACCTATCGTGGATTAGAGTGATTTACGATCAAGTTTATGTGAGAAAACGAAATTTGGAGTCTCCTGGTTAAATTTGAGCCTAACCTAACCTAACCTAACCTAACCTAACCTAACCAACGTAACCTAACCTAACCTCCCCAAATTGCAGGTACTGTAACCTATCGTGGATTAGAGTGATTTACGATCAAGTTTATGTGAGAAAACGAAATTTGGAGTCTCCTGGTTAAATTTGAGCCTAACCTAACCTAACCTAACCTAACCTAACCTAACCAACGTAACCTAACCTAACCTCCCCAAATTGCAGGTACTGTAACCTATCGTGGATTAGAGTGATTTACGATCAAGTTTATGTGAGAAAACGAAATTTGGAGTCTCCTGGTTAAATTTGAGCCTAACCTAACCTAACCTAACCTAACCTAACCTAACCAACGTAACCTAACCTAACCTCCCCAAATTGCAGGTACTGTAACCTATCGTGGATTAGAGTGATTTACGATCAAGTTTATGTGAGAAAACGAAATTTGGAGTCTCCTGGTTAAATTTGAGCCTAACCTAACCTAACCTAACCTAACCTAACCTAACCAACGTAACCTAACCTAACCTCCCCAAATTGCAGGTACTGTAACCTATCGTGGATTAGAGTGATTTACGATCAAGTTTATGTGAGAAAACGAAATTTGGAGTCTCCTGGTTAAATTTGACCCTAACCTAACCTAACCTAACCAACGTAACCTAACCTAACCTCCCCAAATTGCAGGTACTGTAACCTATCGTGGATTAGAGTGATTTACGATCAAGTTTATGTGAGAAAACGAAATTTGGAGTCTCCTGGTTAAATTTGAGCCTAACCTAACCTAACCTAACCTAACCTAACCTAACCTAACCTAACCAACGTAACCTAACCTAACCTCCCCAAATTGCAGGTACTGTAACCTATCGTGGATTAGAGTGATTTACGATCAAGTTTATGTGAGAAAACGAAATTTGGAGTCTCCTGGTTAAATTTGAGCCTAACCTAACCTAACCTAACCTAACCTAACCTAACCAACGTAACCTAACCTAACCTCCCCAAATTGCAGGTACTGTAACCTATCGTGGATTAGAGTGATTTACGATCAAGTTTATGTGAGAAAACGAAATTTGGAGTCTCCTGGTTAAATTTGAGCCTAACCTAACCTAACCTAACCTAACCTAACCTAACCAACGTAACCTAACCTAACCTCCCCAAATTGCAGGTACTGTAACCTATCGTGGATTAGAGTGATTTACGATCAAGTTTATGTGAGAAAACGAAATTTGGAGTCTCCTGGTTAAATTTGAGCCTAACCTAACCTAACCTAACCTAACCTAACCTAACCAACGTAACCTAACCTAACCTCCCCAAATTGCAGGTACTGTAACCTATCGTGGATTAGAGTGATTTACGATCAAGTTTATGTGAGAAAACGAAATTTGGAGTCTCCTGGTTAAATTTGAGCCTAACCTAACCTAACCTAACCTAACCTAACCTAACCAACGTAACCTAACCTAACCTCCCCAAATTGCAGGTACTGTAACCTATCGTGGATTAGAGTGATTTACGATCAAGTTTATGTGAGAAAACGAAATTTGGAGTCTCCTGGTTAAATTTGAACCCTAACCTAACCTAACCTAACCAACGTAACCTAACCTAACCTCCCCAAAATGCATGTACTGTAACCTATCGTGGATTAGAGTGATTTACGATCAAGTTTATGTAAGAAAACGAAATTTGGAGTCTCCTGGTTAATTTCAGCCTAACCATAACCTAACCTAACCTAACCTAACCTAACCAACGTAACCTAACCTAACCTCCCCAAATTGCAGGTACTGTAACCTATCGTGGATTAGAGTGATTTACGATCAAGTTTCTGTGAGAAAACGAAATTTGGAGTCTCCTGGTAAAATTTGAGCCTAACCTAACCTAACCTAACCTAACCTAACCTAATCAACGTAACCTAACCTAACCTCCCCAAATTGCAGGTACTGTAACCTATCGTGGATTAGAGTGATTTACGATCAAGTTTATTTGAGAAAACGAAATTTGGAGTCTCCTGGTTAAATTTGAGCCTAACCTAACCTAACCTAACCTAACCTGACCAACGTAACCTAACCTAACCTCCCCAAATTGCAGGTACTGTATCCTATCGTGGATTAGAGTGATTTACGATCAAGTTTATGTGAGAAAACGAAATTTGGAGTCTCCTGGTTAAATTTGAGCCTAACCTAACCTAACCTAACCTAACCTAACCTAACCAACGTAACCTAACCTAACCTCCCCAAATTGCAGGTACTGTAACCTATCGTGGATTAGAGTGATTTACGATCAAGTTTATGTGAGAAAACGAAATTTGGAGTCTCCTGGTTAAATTTGAGCCTAACCTAACCTAACCTAACCTAACCTAACCTAACCAACGTAACCTAACCTAACCTCCCCAAATTGCAGGTACTGTAACCTATCGTGGATTAGAGTGATTTACGATCAAGTTTATGTGAGAAAACGAAATTTGGAGTCTCATGGTTAAATTTGAGCCTAACCTAACCTAACCTAACCTAACCTAACCTAACCAACGTAACCTAACCTAACCTCCCCAAATTGCAGGTACTGTAACCTATCGTGGATTAGAGTGATTTACGATCAAGTTTATGTGAGAAAACGAAATTTGGAGTCTCCTGGTTAAATTTGAGCCTAACCTAACCTAACCTAACCTAACCTAACCTAACCAACGTAACCTAACCTAACCTCCCCAAATTGCAGGTACTGTAACCTATCGTGGATTAGAGTGATTTACGATCAAGTTTATGTTAAAAAAACGAAATTTGGAGTCTCCTGGTTAAATTTGAGCCTAACCTAACCTAACCTAACCTAACCTAACCAACGTAACCTAACCTAACCTCCCCAAATTGCAGGTACTGTAACCTATCGTGGATTAGAGTGATTTACGATCAAGTTTATGTGAGAAAACGAAATTTGGAGTCTCCTGGTTAAATTTGAGCCTAACCTAACCTAACCTAACCTAACCTAACCTAACCTAACCTAACCAACGTAACCTAACCTAACCTCCCCAAATTGCAGGTACTGTAACCTATCGTGGATTAGAGTGATTTACGATCAAGTTTATGTGAGAAAACGAAATTTGGAGTCTCCTGGTTAAATTTGAGCCTAACCTAACCTAACCTAACCTAACCTAACCTAACCTAACCAACGTAACCTAACCTAACCTCCCCAAATTGCAGGTACTGTAACCTATCGTGGATTAGAGTGATTTACGATCAAGTTTATGTGAGAAAACGAAATTTGGAGTCTCCTGGTTAAATTTGAGCCTAACCTAACCTAACCTAACCTAACCTAACCTAACCAACGTAACCTAACCTAACCTCCCCAAATTGCAGGTACTGTAACCTATCGTGGATTAGAGTGATTTACGATCAAGTTTATGTGAGAAAACGAAATTTGGAGTCTCCTGGTTAAATTTGAGCCTAACCTAACCTAACCTAACCTAACCTAACCTAACCAACGTAACGTAACCTAACCTCCCCCAAATTGCAGATACTGTAACCTATCGTGGATTAGAGTGATTTACGATCAAGTTTATGTGAGAAAACGAAATTTGGAGTCTCCTGGTTAAATTTGAGCCTAACCTAACCTAACCTAACCTAACCTAACCTAACCAACGTAACCTAACCTAAACCTCCCCAAATTGCAGGTACTGTAACCTATCGTGGATTAGAGTGATTTACGATCAAGTTTATGTGAGAAAACGAAATTTGGAGTCTCCTGGTTAA
This sequence comes from Penaeus vannamei, assembly GCF_042767895.1. NCBI lineage: Eukaryota > Metazoa > Arthropoda > Malacostraca > Decapoda > Penaeidae > Penaeus > Penaeus vannamei. The sequence continues at coordinate 1,470,250 of NC_091592.1, read as the reverse complement.
ATTTGAGCCTAACCTAACCTAACCTAACCTAACCTAACCTAACCAACGTGACCTAACCTAACCTCCTCAAATTGCAGGTACTGTAACCTATCGTGGATTAGAGTGATTTACGATCAAGTTTATGTGAGAAAACGAAATTTGGAGTCTCCTTGTTAAATTTGAGCCTAACCTAACCTAACCTAACCTAACCTAACCTAACCTAACCTAACCAACGTAACCTAACCTAACCTCCCCAAATTGCAGGTACTGTAACCTATCGTGGATTAGAGTGATTTACGATCAAGTTTATGTGAGAAAACGAAATTTGGAGTCTCCTGGTTAAATTTGAGCCTAACCTAACCTAACCTAACCTAACCTAACCTAACCTAACCTAACCAACGTAACCTAACCTAACCTCCCCAAATTGCAGGTACTGTAACCTATCGTGGATTAGAGTGATTTACGATCAAGTTTATGTGAGAAAACGAAATTTGGAGTCTCCTGGTTAAATTTGAGCCTAACCTAACCTAACCTAACCTAACCTAACCTAACCAACGTAACCTAACCTAACCTCCCCAAATTGCAGGTACTGTAACCTATCGTGGATTAGAGTGATTTACGATCAAGTTTATGTGAGAAAACGAAATTTGGAGTCTCCTGGTTAAATTTGAGCCTAACCTAACCTAACCTAACCTAACCTAACCTAACCAACGTAACCTAACCTAACCTCCCCAAATTGCAGGTACTGTAACCTATCGTGGATTAGAGTGATTTACGATCAAGTTTATGTGAGAAAACGAAATTTGGAGTCTCCTGGTTAAATTTGAGCCTAACCTAACCTAACCTAACCTAACCTAACCTAACCTAACCTAACCAACGTAACCTAACCTAACCTCCCCAAATTGCAGGTACTGTAACCTATCGTGGATTAGAGTGATTTACGATCAAGTTTATGTGAGAAAACGAAATTTGGAGTCTCCTGGTTAAATTTGAGCCTAACCTAACCTAACCTAACCTAACCTAACCTAACCAACGTAACCTAACCTAACCTCCCCAAATTGCAGGTACTGTAACCTATCGTGGATTAGAGTGATTTACGATCAAGTTTATGTGAGAAAACGAAATTTGGAGTCTCCTGGTTAAATTTGAGCCTAACCTAACCTAACCTAACCTAACCTAACCTAACCTAACCAACGTAACCTAACCTAACCTCCCCAAATTGCAGGTACTGTAACCTATCGTGGATTAGAGTGATTTACGATCAAGTTTATGTGAGAAAACGAAATTTGGAGTCTCCTGGTTAAATTTGAGCCTAACCTAACCTAACCTAACCTAACCTAACCTAACCTAACCTAACCAACGTAACCTAACCTAACCTCCCCAAATTGCAGGTACTGTAACCTATCGTGGATTAGAGTGATTTACGATCAAGTTTATGTGAGAAAACGAAATTTGGAGTCTCCTGGTTAAATTTGAGCCTAACCTAACCTAACCTAACCTAACCTAACCTAACCTAACCAACGTAACCTAACCTAACCTCCCCAAATTGCAGGTACTGTAACCTATCGTGGATTAGAGTGATTTACGATCAAGTTTATGTGAGAAAACGAAATTTGGAGTCTCCTGGTTAAATTTGAGCCTAACCTAACCTAACCTAACCTAACCTAACCTAACCTAACCTAACCAACGTAACCTAACCTAACCTCCCCAAATTGCAGGTACTGTAACCTATCGTGGATTAGAGTGATTTACGATCAAGTTTATGTGAGAAAACGAAATTTGGAGTCTCCTGGTTAAATTTGAGCCTAACCTAACCTAACCTAACCTAACCTAACCTAACCTAACCTAACCAACGTAACCTAACCTAACCTCCCCAAATTGCAGGTACTGTAACCTATCGTGGATTAGAGTGATTTACGATCAAGTTTATGTGAGAAAACGAAATTTGGAGTCTCCTGGTTAAATTTGAGCCTAACCTAACCTAACCTAACCTAACCTAACCTAACCTAACCTAACCAACGTAACCTAACCTAACCTCCCCAAATTGCAGGTACTGTAACCTATCGTGGATTAGAGTGATTTACGATCAAGTTTATGTGAGAAAACGAAATTTGGAGTCTCCTGGTTAAATTTGAGCCTAACCTAACCTAACCTAACCTAACCTAACCAACGTAACCTAACCTAACCTCCCCAAATTGCAGGTACTGTAACCTATCGTGGATTAGAGTGATTTACGATCAAGTTTATGTGAGAAAACGAAATTTGGAGTCTCCTGGTTAAATTTGAGCCTAACCTAACCTAACCTAACCTAACCTAACCTAACCTAACCTAACCAACGTAACCTAACCTAACCTCCCCAAATTGCAGGTACTGTAACCTATCGTGGATTAGAGTGATTTACGATCAAGTTTATGTGAGAAAACGAAATTTGGAGTCTCCTGGTTAAATTTGAGCCTAACCTAACCTAACCTAACCTAACCTAACCTAACCTAACCTAACCAACGTAACCTAACCTAACCTCCCCAAATTGCAGGTACTGTAACCTATCGTGGATTAGAGTGATTTACGATCAAGTTTATGTGAGAAAACGAAATTTGGAGTCTCCTGGTTAAATTTGAGCCTAACCTAACCTAACCTAACCTAACCTAACCTAACCTAACCAACGTAACCTAACCTAACCTCCCCAAATTGCAGGTACTGTAACCTATCGTGGATTAGAGTGATTTACGATCAAGTTTATGTGAGAAAACGAAATTTGGAGTCTCCTGGTTAAATTTGAGCCTAACCTAACCTAACCTAACCTAACCTAACCTAACCTAACCTAACCAACGTAACCTAACCTAACCTCCCCAAATTGCAGGTACTGTAACCTATCGTGGATTAGAGTGATTTACGATCAAGTTTATGTGAGAAAACGAAATTTGGAGTCTCCTGGTTAAATTTGAGCCTAACCTAACCTAACCTAACCTAACCTAACCTAACCAACGTAACCTAACCTAACCTCCCCAAATTGCAGGTACTGTAACCTATCGTGGATTAGAGTGATTTACGATCAAGTTTATGTGAGAAAACGAAATTTGGAGTCTCCTGGTTAAATTTGAGCCTAACCTAACCTAACCTAACCTAACCTAACCTAACCTAACCAACGTAACCTAACCTAACCTCCCCAAATTGCAGGTACTGTAACCTATCGTGGATTAGAGTGATTTACGATCAAGTTTATGTGAGAAAACGAAATTTGGAGTCTCCTGGTTAAATTTGAGCCTAACCTAACCTAACCTAACCTAACCTAACCTAACCAACGTAACCTAACCTAACCTCCCCAAATTGCAGGTACTGTAACCTATCGTGGATTAGAGTGATTTACGATCAAGTTTATGTGAGAAAACGAAATTTGGAGTCTCCTGGTTAAATTTGAGCCTAACCTAACCTAACCTAACCTAACCTAACCTAACCTAACCTAACCAACGTAACCTAACCTAACCTCCCCAAATTGCAGGTACTGTAACCTATCGTGGATTAGAGTGATTTACGATCAAGTTTATGTGAGAAAACGAAATTTGGAGTCTCCTGGTTAAATTTGAGCCTAACCTAACCTAACCTAACCTAACCTAACCTAACCTAACCAACGTAACCTAACCTAACCTCCCCAAATTGCAGGTACTGTAACCTATCGTGGATTAGAGTGATTTACGATCAAGTTTATGTGAGAAAACGAAATTTGGAGTCTCCTGGTTAAATTTGAGCCTAACCTAACCTAACCTAACCTAACCTAACCTAACCTAACCTAACGTAACCTAACCTAACCTCCCCAAATTGCAGGTACTGTAACCTATCGTGGATTAGAGTGATTTACGATCAAGTTTATGTGAGAAAACGAAATTTGGAGTCTCCTGGTTAAATTTGAGCCTAACCTAACCTAACCTAACCTAACCTAACCTAACCTAACCTAACCAACGTAACCTAACCTAACCTCCCCAAATTGCAGGTACTGTAACCTATCGTGGATTAGAGTGATTTACGATCAAGTTTATGTGAGAAAACGAAATTTGGAGTCTCCTGGTTAAATTTGAGCCTAACCTAACCTAACCTAACCTAACCTAACCTAACCTAACCAACGTAACCTAACCTAACCTCCCCAAATTGCAGGTACTGTAACCTATCGTGGATTAGAGTGATTTACGATCAAGTTTATGTGAGAAAACGAAATTTGGAGTCTCCTGGTTAAATTTGAGCCTAACCTAACCTAACCTAACCTAACCTAACCTAACCAACGTAACCTAACCTAACCTCCCCAAATTGCAGGTACTGTAACCTATCGTGGATTAGAGTGATTTACGATCAAGTTTATGTGAGAAAACGAAATTTGGAGTCTCCTGGTTAAATTTGAGCCTAACCTAACCTAACCTAACCTAACCTAACCTAACCTAACCTAACCAACGTAACCTAACCTAACCTCCCCAAATTGCAGGTACTGTAACCTATCGTGGATTAGAGTGATTTACGATCAAGTTTATGTGAGAAAACGAAATTTGGAGTCTCCTGGTTAAATTTGAGCCTAACCTAACCTAACCTAACCTAACCTAACCTAACCAACGTAACCTAACCTAACCTCCCCAAATTGCAGGTACTGTAACCTATCGTGGATTAGAGTGATTTACGATCAAGTTTATGTGAGAAAACGAAATTTGGAGTCTCCTGGTTAAATTTGAGCCTAACCTAACCTAACCTAACCTAACCTAACCTAACCAACGTAACCTAACCTAACCTCCCCAAATTGCAGGTACTGTAACCTATCGTGGATTAGAGTGATTTACGATCAAGTTTATGTGAGAAAACGAAATTTGGAGTCTCCTGGTTAAATTTGAGCCTAACCTAACCTAACCTAACCTAACCTAACCTAACCTAACCTAACCAACGTAACCTAACCTAACCTCCCCAAATTGCAGGTACTGTAACCTATCGTGGATTAGAGTGATTTACGATCAAGTTTATGTGAGAAAACGAAATTTGGAGTCTCCTGGTTAAATTTGAGCCTAACCTAACCTAACCTAACCTAACCTAACCTAACCAACGTAACCTAACCTAACCTCCCCAAATTGCAGGTACTGTAACCTATCGTGGATTAGAGTGATTTACGATCAAGTTTATGTGAGAAAACGAAATTTGGAGTCTCCTGGTTAAATTTGAGCCTAACCTAACCTAACCTAACCTAACCTAACCTAACCAACGTAACCTAACCTAACCTCCCCAAATTGCAGGTACTGTAACCTATCGTGGATTAGAGTGATTTACGATCAAGTTTATGTGAGAAAACGAAATTTGGAGTCTCCTGGTTAAATTTGAGCCTAACCTAACCTAACCTAACCTAACCTAACCTAACCTAACCTAACCAACGTAACCTAACCTAACCTCCCCAAATTGCAGGTACTGTAACCTATCGTGGATTAGAGTGATTTACGATCAAGTTTATGTGAGAAAACGAAATTTGGAGTCTCCTGGTTAAATTTGAGCCTAACCTAACCTAACCTAACCTAACCTAACCTAACCTAACCAACGTAACCTAACCTAACCTCCCCAAATTGCAGGTACTGTAACCTATCGTGGATTAGAGTGATTTACGATCAAGTTTATGTGAGAAAACGAAATTTGGAGTCTCCTGGTTAAATTTGAGCCTAACCTAACCTAACCTAACCTAACCTAACCTAACCTAACCAACGTAACCTAACCTAACCTCCCCAAATTGCAGGTACTGTAACCTATCGTGGATTAGAGTGATTTACGATCAAGTTTATGTGAGAAAACGAAATTTGGAGTCTCCTGGTTAAATTTGAGCCTAACCTAACCTAACCTAACCTAACCTAACCTAACCTAACCTAACCAACGTAACCTAACCTAACCTCCCCAAATTGCAGGTACTGTAACCTATCGTGGATTAGAGTGATTTACGATCAAGTTTATGTGAGAAAACGAAATTTGGAGTCTCCTGGTTAAATTTGAGCCTAACCTAACCTAACCTAACCTAACCTAACCTAACCTAACCTAACCAACGTAACCTAACCTAACCTCCCCAAATTGCAGGTACTGTAACCTATCGTGGATTAGAGTGATTTACGATCAAGTTTATGTGAGAAAACGAAATTTGGAGTCTCCTGGTTAAATTTGAGCCTAACCTAACCTAACCTAACCTAACCTAACCTAACCAACGTAACCTAACCTAACCTCCCCAAATTGCAGGTACTGTAACCTATCGTGGATTAGAGTGATTTACGATCAAGTTTATGTGAGAAAACGAAATTTGGAGTCTCCTGGTTAAATTTGAGCCTAACCTAACCTAACCTAACCTAACCTAACCTAACCTAACCAACGTAACCTAACCTAACCTCCCCAAATTGCAGGTACTGTAACCTATCGTGGATTAGAGTGATTTACGATCAAGTTTATGTGAGAAAACGAAATTTGGAGTCTCCTGGTTAAATTTGAGCCTAACCTAACCTAACCTAACCTAACCTAACCTAACCTAACCTAACCAACGTAACCTAACCTCCCCAAATTGCAGGTACTGTAACCTATCGTGGATTAGAGTGATTTACGATCAAGTTTATGTGAGAAAACGAAATTTGGAGTCTCCTGGTTAAATTTGAGCCTAACCTAACCTAACCTAACCTAACCTAACCTAACCTAACCAACGTAACCTAACCTAACCTCCCCAAATTGCAGGTACTGTAACCTATCGTGGATTAGAGTGATTTACGATCAAGTTTATGTGAGAAAACGAAATTTGGAGTCTCCTGGTTAAATTTGAGCCTAACCTAACCTAACCTAACCTAACCTAACCTAACCTAACCTAACCAACGTAACCTAACCTAACCTCCCCAAATTGCAGGTACTGTAACCTATCGTGGATTAGAGTGATTTACGATCAAGTTTATGTGAGAAAACGAAATTTGGAGTCTCCTGGTTAAATTTGAGCCTAACCTAACCTAACCTAACCTAACCTAACCTAACCAACGTAACCTAACCTAACCTCCCCAAATTGCAGGTACTGTAACCTATCGTGGATTAGAGTGATTTACGATCAAGTTTATGTGAGAAAACGAAATTTGGAGTCTCCTGGTTAAATTTGAGCCTAACCTAACCTAACCTAACCTAACCTAACCTAACCTAACCTAACCAACGTAACCTAACCTAACCTCCCCAAATTGCAGGTACTGTAACCTATCGTGGATTAGAGTGATTTACGATCAAGTTTATGTGAGAAAACGAAATTTGGAGTCTCCTGGTTAAATTTGAGCCTAACCTAACCTAACCTAACCTAACCTAACCTAACCAACGTAACCTAACCTAACCTCCCCAAATTGCAGGTACTGTAACCTATCGTGGATTAGAGTGATTTACGATCAAGTTTATGTGAGAAAACGAAATTTGGAGTCTCCTGGTTAAATTTGAGCCTAACCTAACCTAACCTAACCTAACCTAACCTAACCAACGTAACCTAACCTAACCTCCCCAAATTGCAGGTACTGTAACCTATCGTGGATTAGAGTGATTTACGATCAAGTTTATGTGAGAAAACGAAATTTGGAGTCTCCTGGTTAAATTTGAGCCTAACCTAACCTAACCTAACCTAACCTAACCTAACCTAACCTAACCAACGTAACCTAACCTAACCTCCCCAAATTGCAGGTACTGTAACCTATCGTGGATTAGAGTGATTTACGATCAAGTTTATGTGAGAAAACGAAATTTGGAGTCTCCTGGTTAAATTTGAGCCTAACCTAACCTAACCTAACCTAACCTAACCTAACCTAACCAACGTAACCTAACCTAACCTCCCCAAATTGCAGGTACTGTAACCTATCGTGGATTAGAGTGATTTACGATCAAGTTTATGTGAGAAAACGAAATTTGGAGTCTCCTGGTTAAATTTGAGCCTAACCTAACCTAACCTAACCTAACCTAACCTAACCTAACCTAACCAACGTAACCTAACCTAACCTCCCCAAATTGCAGGTACTGTAACCTATCGTGGATTAGAGTGATTTACGATCAAGTTTATGTGAGAAAACGAAATTTGGAGTCTCCTGGTTAAATTTGAGCCTAACCTAACCTAACCTAACCTAACCTAACCTAACCTAACCTAACGTAACCTAACCTAACCTCCCCAAATTGCAGGTACTGTAACCTATCGTGGATTAGAGTGATTTACGATCAAGTTTATGTGAGAAAACGAAATTTGGAGTCTCCTGGTTAAATTTGAGCCTAACCTAACCTAACCTAACCTAACCTAACCTAACCTAACCTAACCAACGTAACCTAACCTAACCTCCCCAAATTGCAGGTACTGTAACCTATCGTGGATTAGAGTGATTTACGATCAAGTTTATGTGAGAAAACGAAATTTGGAGTCTCCTGGTTAAATTTGAGCCTAACCTAACCTAACCTAACCTAACCTAACCTAACCTAACCTAACCAACGTAACCTAACCTAACCTCCCCAAATTGCAGGTACTGTAACCTATCGTGGATTAGAGTGATTTACGATCAAGTTTATGTGAGAAAACGAAATTTGGAGTCTCCTGGTTAAATTTGAGCCTAACCTAACCTAACCTAACCTAACCTAACCTAACCTAACCAACGTAACCTAACCTAACCTCCCCAAATTGCAGGTACTGTAACCTATCGTGGATTAGAGTGATTTACGATCAAGTTTATGTGAGAAAACGAAATTTGGAGTCTCCTGGTTAAATTTGAGCCTAACCTAACCTAACCTAACCTAACCTAACCTAACCTAACCTAACCAACGTAACCTAACCTAACCTCCCCAAATTGCAGGTACTGTAACCTATCGTGGATTAGAGTGATTTACGATCAAGTTTATGTGAGAAAACGAAATTTGGAGTCTCCTGGTTAAATTTGAGCCTAACCTAACCTAACCTAACCTAACCTAACCTAACCTAACCAACGTAACCTAACCTAACCTCCCCAAATTGCAGGTACTGTAACCTATCGTGGATTAGAGTGATTTACGATCAAGTTTATGTGAGAAAACGAAATTTGGAGTCTCCTGGTTAAATTTGAGCCTAACCTAACCTAACCTAACCTAACCTAACCTAACCAACGTAACCTAACCTAACCTCCCCAAATTGCAGGTACTGTAACCTATCGTGGATTAGAGTGATTTACGATCAAGTTTATGTGAGAAAACGAAATTTGGAGTCTCCTGGTTAAATTTGAGCCTAACCTAACCTAACCTAACCTAACCTAACCTAACCAACGTAACCTAACCTAACCTCCCCAAATTGCAGGTACTGTAACCTATCGTGGATTAGAGTGATTTACGATCAAGTTTATGTGAGAAAACGAAATTTGGAGTCTCCTGGTTAAATTTGAGCCTAACCTAACCTAACCTAACCTAACCTAACCTAACCAACGTAACCTAACCTAACCTCCCCAAATTGCAGGTACTGTAACCTATCGTGGATTAGAGTGATTTACGATCAAGTTTATGTGAGAAAACGAAATTTGGAGTCTCCTGGTTAAATTTGAGCCTAACCTAACCTAACCTAACCTAACCTAACCTAACCTAACCTAACCAACGTAACCTAACCTAACCTCCCCAAATTGCAGGTACTGTAACCTATCGTGGATTAGAGTGATTTACGATCAAGTTTATGTGAGAAAACGAAATTTGGAGTCTCCTGGTTAAATTTGAGCCTAACCTAACCTAACCTAACCTAACCTAACCTAACCAACGTAACCTAACCTAACCTCCCCAAATTGCAGGTACTGTAACCTATCGTGGATTAGAGTGATTTACGATCAAGTTTATGTGAGAAAACGAAATTTGGAGTCTCCTGGTTAAATTTGAGCCTAACCTAACCTAACCTAACCTAACCTAACCTAACCTAACCAACGTAACCTAACCTAACCTCCCCAAATTGCAGGTACTGTAACCTATCGTGGATTAGAGTGATTTACGATCAAGTTTATGTGAGAAAACGAAATTTGGAGTCTCCTGGTTAAATTTGAGCCTAACCTAACCTAACCTAACCTAACCTAACCTAACCTAACCTAACCAACGTAACCTAACCTAACCTCCCCAAATTGCAGGTACTGTAACCTATCGTGGATTAGAGTGATTTACGATCAAGTTTATGTGAGAAAACGAAATTTGGAGTCTCCTGGTTAAATTTGAGCCTAACCTAACCTAACCTAACCTAACCTAACCTAACCTAACCTAACCAACGTAACCTAACCTAACCTCCCCAAATTGCAGGTACTGTAACCTATCGTGGATTAGAGTGATTTACGATCAAGTTTATGTGAGAAAACGAAATTTGGAGTCTCCTGGTTAAATTTGAGCCTAACCTAACCTAACCTAACCTAACCTAACCTAACCTAACCTAACCAACGTAACCGAACCTAACCTCCCCAAATTGCAGGTACTGTAACCTATCGTGGATTAGAGTGATTTACGATCAAGTTTATGTGAGAAAACGAAATTTGGAGTCTCCTGGTTAAATTTGAGCCTAACCTAACCTAACCTAACCTAACCTAACCTAACCTAACCTAACCAACGTAACCTAACCTAACCTCCCCAAATTGCAGGTACTGTAACCTATCGTGGATTAGAGTGATTTACGATCAAGTTTATGTGAGAAAACGAAATTTGGAGTCTCCTGGTTAAATTTGAGCCTAACCTAACCTAACCTAACCTAACCTAACCTAACCAACGTAACCTAACCTAACCTCCCCAAATTGCAGGTACTGTAACCTATCGTGGATTAGAGTGATTTACGATCAAGTTTATGTGAGAAAACGAAATTTGGAGTCTCCTGGTTAAATTTGAGCCTAACCTAACCTAACCTAACCTAACCTAACCTAACCAACGTAACCTAACCTAACCTCCCCAAATTGCAGGTACTGTAACCTATCGTGGATTAGAGTGATTTACGATCAAGTTTATGTGAGAAAACGAAATTTGGAGTCTCCTGGTTAAATTTGAGCCTAACCTAACCTAACCTAACCTAACCTAACCTAACCTAACCTAACCAACGTAACCTAACCTAACCTCCCCAAATTGCAGGTACTGTAACCTATCGTGGATTAGAGTGATTTACGATCAAGTTTATGTGAGAAAACGAAATTTGGAGTCTCCTGGTTAAATTTGAGCCTAACCTAACCTAACCTAACCTAACCTAACCTAACCAACGTAACCTAACCTAACCTCCCCAAATTGCAGGTACTGTAACCTATCGTGGATTAGAGTGATTTACGATCAAGTTTATGTGAGAAAACGAAATTTGGAGTCTCCTGGTTAAATTTGAGCCTAACCTAACCTAACCTAACCTAACCTAACCTAACCAACGTAACCTAACCTAACCTCCCCAAATTGCAGGTACTGTAACCTATCGTGGATTAGAGTGATTTACGATCAAGTTTATGTGAGAAAACGAAATTTGGAGTCTCCTGGTTAAATTTGAGCCTAACCTAACCTAACCTAACCTAACCTAACCTAACCTAACCTAACCAACGTAACCTAACCTAACCTCCCCAAATTGCAGGTACTGTAACCTATCGTGGATTAGAGTGATTTACGATCAAGTTTATGTGAGAAAACGAAATTTGGAGTCTCCTGGTTAAATTTGAGCCTAACCTAACCTAACCTAACCTAACCTAACCTAACCAACGTAACCTAACCTAACCTCCCCAAATTGCAGGTACTGTAACCTATCGTGGATTAGAGTGATTTACGATCAAGTTTATGTGAGAAAACGAAATTTGGAGTCTCCTGGTTAAATTTGAGCCTAACCTAACCTAACCTAACCTAACCTAACCTAACCTAACCTAACCAACGTAACCAAACCTAACCTCCCCAAATTGCAGGTACTGTAACCTATCGTGGATTAGAGTGATTTACGATCAAGTTTATGTGAGAAAACGAAATTTGGAGTCTCCTGGTTAAATTTGAGCCTAACCTAACCTAACCTAACCTAACCTAACCTAACCTAACCTAACCAACGTAACCTAACCTAACCTCCCCAAATTGCAGGTACTGTAACCTATCGTGGATTAGAGTGATTTACGATCAAGTTTATGTGAGAAAACGAAATTTGGAGTCTCCTGGTTAAATTTGAGCCTAACCTAACCTAACCTAACCTAACCTAACCTAACCTAACCTAACCAACGTAACCTAACCTAACCTCCCCAAATTGCAGGTACTGTAACCTATCGTGGATTAGAGTGATTTACGATCAAGTTTATGTGAGAAAACGAAATTTGGAGTCTCCTGGTTAAATTTGAGCCTAACCTAACCTAACCTAACCTAACCTAACCTAACCTAACCAACGTAACCTAACCTAACCTCCCCAAATTGCAGGTACTGTAACCTATCGTGGATTAGAGTGATTTACGATCAAGTTTATGTGAGAAAACGAAATTTGGAGTCTCCTGGTTAAATTTGAGCCTAACCTAACCTAACCTAACCTAACCTAACCTAACCTAACCTAACCAACGTAACCTAACCTAACCTCCCCAAATTGCAGGTACTGTAACCTATCGTGGATTAGAGTGATTTACGATCAAGTTTATGTGAGAAAACGAAATTTGGAGTCTCCTGGTTAAATTTGAGCCTAACCTAACCTAACCTAACCTAACCTAACCTAACCAACGTAACCTAACCTAACCTCCCCAAATTGCAGGTACTGTAACCTATCGTGGATTAGAGTGATTTACGATCAAGTTTATGTGAGAAAACGAAATTTGGAGTCTCCTGGTTAAATTTGAGCCTAACCTAACCTAACCTAACCTAACCTAACCTAACCAACGTAACCTAACCTAACCTCCCCAAATTGCAGGTACTGTAACCTATCGTGGATTAGAGTGATTTACGATCAAGTTTATGTGAGAAAACGAAATTTGGAGTCTCCTGGTTAAATTTGAGCCTAACCTAACCTAACCTAACCTAACCTAACCTAACCTAACCTAACCAACGTAACCTAACCTAACCTCCCCAAATTGCAGGTACTGTAACCTATCGTGGATTAGAGTGATTTACGATCAAGTTTATGTGAGAAAACGAAATTTGGAGTCTCGTGGTTAAATTTGAGCCTAACCTAACCTAACCTAACCTAACCTAACCTAACCTAACCTAACCAACGTAACCTAACCTAACCTCCCCAAATTGCAGGTACTGTAACCTATCGTGGATTAGAGTGATTTACGATCAAGTTTATGTGAGAAAACGAAATTTGGAGTCTCCTGGTTAAATTTGAGCCTAACCTAACCTAACCTAACCTAACCTAACCTAACCTAACCTAACCAACGTAACCTAACCTAACCTCCCCAAATTGCAGGTACTGTAACCTATCGTGGATTAGAGTGATTTACGATCAAGTTTATGTGAGAAAACGAAATTTGGAGTCTCCTGGTTAAATTTGAGCCTAACCTAACCTAACCTAACCTAACCTAACCTAACCAACGTAACCTAACCTAACCTCCCCAAATTGCAGGTACTGTAACCTATCGTGGATTAGAGTGATTTACGATCAAGTTTATGTGAGAAAACGAAATTTTGAGTCGCCTGGTTAAATTTGAGCCTAACCTAACCTAACCTAACCTAACCTAACCTAACCTAACCTAACCAACGTAACCTAACCTAACCTCCCCAAATTGCAGGTACTGTAACCTATCGTGGATTAGAGTGATTTACGATCAAGTTTATGTGAGAAAACGAAATTTGGAGTCTCCTGGTTAAATTTGAGCCTAACCTAACCTAACCTAACCTAACCTAACCTAACCTAACCTAACCAACGTAACCTAACCTAACCTCCCCAAATTGCAGGTACTGTAACCTATCGTGGATTAGAGTGATTTACGATCAAGTTTATGTGAGAAAACGAAATTTGGAGTCTCCTGGTTAAATTTGAGCCTAACCTAACCTAACCTAACCTAACCTAACCTAACCAACGTAACCTAACCTAACCTCCCCAAATTGCAGGTACTGTAACCTATCGTGGATTAGAGTGATTTACGATCAAGTTTATGTGAGAAAACGAAATTTGGAGTCTCCTGGTTAAATTTGAGCCTAACCTAACCTAACCTAACCTAACCTAACCTAACCAACGTAACCTAACCTAACCTCCCCAAATTGCAGGTACTGTAACCTATCGTGGATTAGAGTGATTTACGATCAAGTTTATGTGAGAAAACGAAATTTGGAGTCTCCTGGTTAAATTTGAGCCTAACCTAACCTAACCTAACCTAACCTAACCTAACCAACGTAACCTAACCTAACCTCCCCAAATTGCAGGTACTGTAACCTATCGTGGATTAGAGTGATTTACGATCAAGTTTATGTGAGAAAACGAAATTTGGAGTCTCCTGGTTAAATTTGAGCCTAACCTAACCTAACCTAACCTAACCTAACCTAACCAACGTAACCTAACCTAACCTCCCCAAATTGCAGGTACTGTAACCTATCGTGGATTAGAGTGATTTACGATCAAGTTTATGTGAGAAAACGAAATTTGGAGTCTCCTGGTTAAATTTGAGCCTAACCTAACCTAACCTAACCTAACCTAACCTAACCTAACCTAACCAACGTAACCTAACCTAACCTCCCCAAATTGCAGGTACTGTAACCTATCGTGGATTAGAGTGATTTACGATCAAGTTTATGTGAGAAAACGAAATTTGGAGTCTCCTGGTTAAATTTGAGCCTAACCTAACCTAACCTAACCTAACCTAACCTAACCAACGTAACCTAACCTAACCTCCCCAAATTGCAGGTACTGTAACCTATCGTGGATTAGAGTGATTTACGATCAAGTTTATGTGAGAAAACGAAATTTGGAGTCTCCTGGTTAAATTTGAGCCTAACCTAACCTAACCTAACCTAACCTAACCTAACCTAACCTAACCAACGTAACCTAACCTAACCTCCCCAAATTGCAGGTACTGTAACCTATCGTGGATTAGAGTGATTTACGATCAAGTTTATGTGAGAAAACGAAATTTGGAGTCTCCTGGTTAAATTTGAGCCTAACCTAACCTAACCTAACCTAACCTAACCTAACCAACGTAACCTAACCTAACCTCCCCAAATTGCAGGTACTGTAACCTATCGTGGATTAGAGTGATTTACGATCAAGTTTATGTGAGAAAACGAAATTTGGAGTCTCCTGGTTAAATTTGAGCCTAACCTAACCTAACCTAACCTAACCTAACCTAACCTAACCTAACCAACGTAACCTAACCTAACCTCCCCAAATTGCAGGTACTGTAACCTATCGTGGATTAGAGTGATTTACGATCAAGTTTATGTGAGAAAACGAAATTTGGAGTCTCCTGGTTAAATTTGAGCCTAACCTAACCTAACCTAACCTAACCTAACCTAACCTAACCTAACCAACGTAACCTAACCTAACCTCCCCAAATTGCAGGTACTGTAACCTATCGTGGATTAGAGTGATTTACGATCAAGTTTATGTGAGAAAACGAAATTTGGAGTCTCCTGGTTAAATTTGAGCCTAACCTAACCTAACCTAACCTAACCTAACCTAACCTAACCTAACCAACGTAACCTAACCTAACCTCCCCAAATTGCAGGTACTGTAACCTATCGTGGATTAGAGTGATTTACGATCAAGTTTATGTGAGAAAACGAAATTTGGAGTCTCCTGGTTAAATTTGAGCCTAACCTAACCTAACCTAACCTAACCTAACCTAACCTAACCAACGTAACCTAACCTAACCTCCCCAAATTGCAGGTACTGTAACCTATCGTGGATTAGAGTGATTTACGATCAAGTTTATGTGAGAAAACGAAATTTGGAGTCTCCTGGTTAAATTTGAGCCTAACCTAACCTAACCTAACCTAACCTAACCTAACCTAACCTAACCAACGTAACCTAACCTAACCTCCCCAAATTGCAGGTACTGTAACCTATCGTGGATTAGAGTGATTTACGATCAAGTTTATGTGAGAAAACGAAATTTGGAGTCTCCTGGTTAAATTTGAGCCTAACCTAACCTAACCTAACCTAACCTAACCTAACCAACGTAACCTAACCTAACCTCCCCAAATTGCAGGTACTGTAACCTATCGTGGATTAGAGTGATTTACGATCAAGTTTATGTGAGAAAACGAAATTTGGAGTCTCCTGGTTAAATTTGAGCCTAACCTAACCTAACCTAACCTAACCTAACCTAACCTAACCTAACCAACGTAACCTAACCTAACCTCCCCAAATTGCAGGTACTGTAACCTATCGTGGATTAGAGTGATTTACGATCAAGTTTATGTGAGAAAACGAAATTTGGAGTCTCCTGGTTAAATTTGAGCCTAACCTAACCTAACCTAACCTAACCTAACCTAACCTAACCTAACCAACGTAACCTAACCTAACCTCCCCAAATTGCAGGTACTGTAACCTATCGTGGATTAGAGTGATTTACGATCAAGTTTATGTGAGAAAACGAAATTTGGAGTCTCCTGGTTAAATTTGAGCCTAACCTAACCTAACCTAACCTAACCTAACCTAACCTAACCTAACCAACGTAACCTAACCTAACCTCCCCAAATTGCAGGTACTGTAACCTATCGTGGATTAGAGTGATTTACGATCAAGTTTATGTGAGAAAACGAAATTTGGAGTCTCCTGGTTAAATTTGAGCCTAACCTAACCTAACCTAACCTAACCTAACCTAACCTAACCTAACCAACGTAACCTAACCTAACCTCCCCAAATTGCAGGTACTGTAACCTATCGTGGATTAGAGTGATTTACGATCAAGTTTATGTGAGAAAACGAAATTTGGAGTCTCCTGGTTAAATTTGAGCCTAACCTAACCTAACCTAACCTAACCTAACCTAACCTAACCTAACCAACGTAACCTAACCTAACCTCCCCAAATTGCAGGTACTGTAACCTATCGTGGATTAGAGTGATTTACGATCAAGTTTATGTGAGAAAACGAAATTTGGAGTCTCCTGGTTAAATTTGAGCCTAACCTAACCTAACCTAACCTAACCTAACCTAACCTAACCTAACCAACGTAACCTAACCTAACCTCCCCAAATTGCAGGTACTGTAACCTATCGTGGATTAGAGTGATTTACGATCAAGTTTATGTGAGAAAACGAAATTTGGAGTCTCCTGGTTAAATTTGAGCCTAACCTAACCTAACCTAACCTAACCTAACCTAACCAACGTAACCTAACCTAACCTCCCCAAATTGCAGGTACTGTAACCTATCGTGGATTAGAGTGATTTACGATCAAGTTTATGTGAGAAAACGAAATTTGGAGTCTCCTGGTTAAATTTGAGCCTAACCTAACCTAACCTAACCTAACCTAACCTAACCTAACCTAACCAACGTAACCTAACCTAACCTCCCCAAATTGCAGGTACTGTAACCTATCGTGGATTAGAGTGATTTACGATCAAGTTTATGTGAGAAAACGAAATTTGGAGTCTCCTGGTTAAATTTGAGCCTAACCTAACCTAACCTAACCTAACCTAACCTAACCTAACCTAACCAACGTAACCTAACCTAACCTCCCCAAATTGCAGGTACTGTAACCTATCGTGGATTAGAGTGATTTACGATCAAGTTTATGTGAGAAAACGAAATTTGGAGTCTCCTGGTTAAATTTGAGCCTAACCTAACCTAACCTAACCTAACCTAACCTAACCTAACCTAACCAACGTAACCTAACCTAACCTCCCCAAATTGCAGGTACTGTAACCTATCGTGGATTAGACTGATTTACGATCAAGTTTATGTGAGAAAACGAAATTTGGAGTCTCCTGGCTAAATTTGAGCCTAACCTAACCTAACCTAACCTAACCTAACCTAACCTAACCTAACCAACGTAACCTAACCTAACCTCCCCAAATTGCAGGTACTGTAACCTATCGTGGATTAGAGTGATTTACGATCAAGTTTATGTGAGAAAACGAAATTTGGAGTCTCCTGGTTAAATTTGAGCCTAACCTAACCTAACCTAACCTAACCTAACCTAACCTAACCTAACCAACGTAACCTAACCTAACCTCCCCAAATTGCAGGTACTGTAACCTATCGTGGATTAGAGTGATTTACGATCAAGTTTATCTGAGAAAACGAAATTTGGAGTCTCCTGGTTAAATTTGAGCCTAACCTAACCTAACCTAACCTAACCTAACCTAACCTAACCTAACCAACGTAACCTAACCTAACCTCCCCAAATTGCAGGTACTGTAACCTATCGTGGATTAGAGTGATTTACGATCAAGTTTATGTGAGAAAACGAAATTTGGAGTCTCCTGGTTAAATTTGAGCCTAACCTAACCTAACCTAACCTAACCTAACCTAACCTAACCTAACCAACGTAACCTAACCTAACCTCCCCAAATTGCAGGTACTGTAACCTATCGTGGATTAGAGTGATTTACGATCAAGTTTATGTGAGAAAACGAAATTTGGAGTCTCCTGGTTAAATTTGAGCCTAACCTAACCTAACCTAACCTAACCTAACCTAACCTAACCAACGTAACCTAACCTAACCTCCCCAAATTGCAGGTACTGTAACCTATCGTGGATTAGAGTGATTTACGATCAAGTTTATGTGAGAAAACGAAATTTGGAGTCTCCTGGTTAAATTTGAGCCTAACCTAACCTAACCTAACCTAACCTAACCTAACCTAACCTAACCAACGTAACCTAACCTAACCTCCCCAAATTGCAGGTACTGTAACCTATCGTGGATTAGAGTGATTTACGATCAAGTTTATGTGAGAAAACGAAATTTGGAGTCTCCTGGTTAAATTTGAGCCTAACCTAACCTAACCTAACCTAACCTAACCTAACCTAACCAACGTAACCTAACCTAACCTCCCCAAATTGCAGGTACTGTAACCTATCGTGGATTAGAGTGATTTACGATCAAGTTTATGTGAGAAAACGAAATTTGGAGTCTCCTGGTTAAATTTGAGCCTAACCTAACCTAACCTAACCTAACCTAACCTAACCTAACCTAACCAACGTAACCTAACCTAACCTCCCCAAATTGCAGGTACTGTAACCTATCGTGGATTAGAGTGATTTACGATCAAGTTTATGTGAGAAAACGAAATTTGGAGTCTCCTGGTTAAATTTGAGCCTAACCTAACCTAACCTAACCTAACCTAACCTAACCTAACCTAACCAACGTAACCTAACCTAACCTCCCCAAATTGCAGGTACTGTAACCTATCGTGGATTAGAGTGATTTACGATCAAGTTTATGTGAGAAAACGAAATTTGGAGTCTCCTGGTTAAATTTGAGCCTAACCTAACCTAACCTAACCTAACCTAACCTAACCTAACCTAACCAACGTAACCTAACCTAACCTCCCCAAATTGCAGGTACTGTAACCTATCGTGGATTAGAGTGATTTACGATCAAGTTTATGTGAGAAAACGAAATTTGGAGTCTCCTGGTTAAATTTGAGCCTAACCTAACCTAACCTAACCTAACCTAACCTAACCTAACCTAACCAACGTAACCTAACCTAACCTCCCCAAATTGCAGGTACTGTAACCTATCGTGGATTAGAGTGATTTACGATCAAGGTTATGTGAGAAAACGAAATTTGGAGTCTCCTGGTTAAATTTGAGCCTAACCTAACCTAACCTAACCTAACCTAACCTAACCTAACCTAACCTAACCAACGTAACCTAACCTAACCTCCCCAAATTGCAGGTACTGTAACCTATCGTGGATTAGAGTGATTTACGATCAAGTTTATGTGAGAAAACGAAATTTGGAGTCTCCTGGTTAAATTTGAGCCTAACCTAACCTAACCTAACCTAACCTAACCTAACCTAACCTAACCAACGTAACCTAACCTAACCTCCCCAAATTGCAGGTACTGTAACCTATCGTGGATTAGAGTGATTTACGATCAAGTTTATGTGAGAAAACGAAATTTGGAGTCTCCTGGTTAAATTTGAGCCTAACCTAACCTAACCTAACCTAACCTAACCTAACCTAACCAACGTAACCTAACCTAACCTCCCCAAATTGCAGGTACTGTAACCTATCGTGGATTAGAGTGATTTACGATCAAGTTTATGTGAGAAAACGAAATTTGGAGTCTCCTGGTTAAATTTGAGCCTAACCTAACCTAACCTAACCTAACCTAACCTAACCTAACCTAACCAACGTAACCTAACCTAACCTCCCCAAATTGCAGGTACTGTAACCTATCGTGGATTAGAGTGATTTACGATCAAGTTTATGTGAGAAAACGAAATTTGGAGTCTCCTGGTTAAATTTGAGCCTAACCTAACCTAACCTAACCTAACCTAACCTAACCTAACCTAACCAACGTAACCTAACCTAACCTCCCCAAATTGCAGGTACTGTAACCTATCGTGGATTAGAGTGATTTACGATCAAGTTTATGTGAGAAAACGAAATTTGGAGTCTCCTGGTTAAATTTGAGCCTAACCTAACCTAACCTAACCTAACCTAACCTAACCTAACCTAACCAACGTAACCTAACCTAACCTCCCCAAATTGCAGGTACTGTAACCTATCGTGGATTAGAGTGATTTACGATCAAGTTTATGTGAGAAAACGAAATTTGGAGTCTCCTGGTTAAATTTGAGCCTAACCTAACCTAACCTAACCTAACCTAACCTAACCAACGTAACCTAACCTAACCTCCCCAAATTGCAGGTACTGTAACCTATCGTGGATTAGAGTGATTTACGATCAAGTTTATGTGAGAAAACGAAATTTGGAGTCTCCTGGTTAAATTTGAGCCTAACCTAACCTAACCTAACCTAACCTAACCTAACCTAACCTAACCAACGTAACCTAACCTAACCTCCCCAAATTGCAGGTACTGTAACCTATCGTGGATTAGAGTGATTTACGATCAAGTTTATGTGAGAAAACGAAATTTGGAGTCTCCTGGTTAAATTTGAGCCTAACCTAACCTAACCTAACCTAACCTAACCTAACCTAACCTAACCAACGTAACCTAACCTAACCTCCCCAAATTGCAGGTACTGTAACCTATCGTGGATTAGAGTGATTTACGATCAAGTTTATGTGAGAAAACGAAATTTGGAGTCTCCTGGTTAAATTTGAGCCTAACCTAACCTAACCTAACCTAACCTAACCTAACCTAACCTAACCAACGTAACCTAACCTAACCTCCCCAAATTGCAGGTACTGTAACCTATCGTGGATTAGAGTGATTTACGATCAAGTTTATGTGAGAAAACGAAATTTGGAGTCTCCTGGTTAAATTTGAGCCTAACCTAACCTAACCTAACCTAACCTAACCTAACCTAACCTAACCAACGTAACCTAACCTAACCTCCCCAAATTGCAGGTACTGTAACCTATCGTGGATTAGAGTGATTTACGATCAAGTTTATGTGAGAAAACGAAATTTGGAGTCTCCTGGTTAAATTTGAGCCTAACCTAACCTAACCTAACCTAACCTAACCTAACCTAACCTAACCAACGTAACCTAACCTAACCTCCCCAAATTGCAGGTACTGTAACCTATCGTGGATTAGAGTGATTTACGATCAAGTTTATGTGAGAAAACGAAATTTGGAGTCTCCTGGTTAAATTTGAGCCTAACCTAACCTAACCTAACCTAACCTAACCTAACCTAACCTAACCAACGTAACCTAACCTAACCTCCCCAAATTGCAGGTACTGTAACCTATCGTGGATTAGAGTGATTTACGATCAAGTTTATGTGAGAAAACGAAATTTGGACTCTCCTGGTTAAATTTGAGCCTAACCTAACCTAACCTAACCTAACCTAACCTAACCTAACCTAACCAACGTAACCTAACCTAACCTCCCCAAATTGCAGGTACTGTAACCTATCGTGGATTAGAGTGATTTACGATCAAGTTTATGTGAGAAAACGAAATTTGGAGTCTCCTGGTTAAATTTGAGCCTAACCTAACCTAACCTAACCTAACCTAACCTAACCTAACCTAACCAACGTAACCTAACCTAACCTCCCCAAATTGCAGGTACTGTAACCTATCGTGGATTAGAGTGATTTACGATCAAGTTTATGTGAGAAAACGAAATTTGGAGTCTCCTGGTTAAATTTGAGCCTAACCTAACCTAACCTAACCTAACCTAACCTAACCAACGTAACCTAACCTAACCTCCCCAAATTGCAGGTACTGTAACCTATCGTGGATTAGAGTGATTTACGATCAAGTTTATGTGAGAAAACGAAATTTGGAGTCTCCTGGTTAAATTTGAGCCTAACCTAACCTAACCTAACCTAACCTAACCTAACCTAACCTAACCAACGTAACCTAACCTAACCTCCCCAAATTGCAGGTACTGT
The DNA here is from genome assembly GCF_042767895.1 of Penaeus vannamei. Lineage (NCBI taxonomy): Eukaryota > Metazoa > Arthropoda > Malacostraca > Decapoda > Penaeidae > Penaeus > Penaeus vannamei. Next base: position 1,447,902 of record NC_091592.1, on the reverse strand, counting down.
AACCTATCGTGGATTAGAGTGATTTACGATCAAGTTTATGTGAGAAAACGAAATTTGGAGTCTCCTGGTTAAATTTGAGCCTAACCTAACCTAACCTAACCTAACCTAACCTAACCTAACCTAACCAACGTAACCTAACCTAACCTCCCCAAATTGCAGGTACTGTAACCTATCGTGGATTAGAGTGATTTACGATCAAGTTTATGTGAGAAAACGAAATTTGGAGTCTCCTGGTTAAATTTGAGCCTAACCTAACCTAACCTAACCTAACCTAACCTAACCTAACCTAACCAACGTAACCTAACCTAACCTCCCCAAATTGCAGGTACTGTAACCTATCGTGGATTAGAGTGATTTACGATCAAGTTTATGTGAGAAAACGAAATTTGGAGTCTCCTGGTTAAATTTGAGCCTAACCTAACCTAACCTAACCTAACCTAACCTAACCTAACCTAACCAACGTAACCTAACCTAACCTCCCCAAATTGCAGGTACTGTAACCTATCGTGGATTAGAGTGATTTACGATCAAGTTTATGTGAGAAAACGAAATTTGGAGTCTCCTGGTTAAATTTGAGCCTAACCTAACCTAACCTAACCTAACCTAACCTAACCTAACCTAACCAACGTAACCTAACCTAACCTCCCCAAATTGCAGGTACTGTAACCTATCGTGGATTAGAGTGATTTACGATCAAGTTTATGTGAGAAAACGAAATTTGGAGTCTCCTGGTTAAATTTGAGCCTAACCTAACCTAACCTAACCTAACCTAACCTAACCTAACCTAACCAACGTAACCTAACCTAACCTCCCCAAATTGCAGGTACTGTAACCTATCGTGGATTAGAGTGATTTACGATCAAGTTTATGTGAGAAAACGAAATTTGGAGTCTCCTGGTTAAATTTGAGCCTAACCTAACCTAACCTAACCTAACCTAACCTAACCTAACCTAACCAACGTAACCTAACCTAACCTCCCCAAATTGCAGGTACTGTAACCTATCGTGGATTAGAGTGATTTACGATCAAGTTTATGTGAGAAAACGAAATTTGGAGTCTCCTGGTTAAATTTGAGCCTAACCTAACCTAACCTAACCTAACCTAACCTAACCTAACCTAACCAACGTAACCTAACCTAACCTCCCCAAATTGCAGGTACTGTAACCTATCGTGGATTAGAGTGATTTACGATCAAGTTTATGTGAGAAAACGAAATTTGGAGTCTCCTGGTTAAATTTGAGCCTAACCTAACCTAACCTAACCTAACCTAACCTAACCTAACCTAACCAACGTAACCTAACCTAACCTCCCCAAATTGCAGGTACTGTAACCTATCGTGGATTAGAGTGATTTACGATCAAGTTTATGTGAGAAAACGAAATTTGGAGTCTCCTGGTTAAATTTGAGCCTAACCTAACCTAACCTAACCTAACCTAACCTAACCTAACCAACGTAACCTAACCTAACCTCCCCAAATTGCAGGTACTGTAACCTATCGTGGATTAGAGTGATTTACGATCAAGTTTATGTGAGAAAACGAAATTTGGAGTCTCCTGGTTAAATTTGAGCCTAACCTAACCTAACCTAACCTAACCTAACCTAACCTAACCTAACCAACGTAACCTAACCTAACCTCCCCAAATTGCAGGTACTGTAACCTATCGTGGATTAGAGTGATTTACGATCAAGTTTATGTGAGAAAACGAAATTTGGAGTCTCCTGGTTAAATTTGAGCCTAACCTAACCTAACCTAACCTAACCTAACCTAACCTAACCTAACCAACGTAACCTAACCTAACCTCCCCAAATTGCAGGTACTGTAACCTATCGTGGATTAGAGTGATTTACGATCAAGTTTATGTGAGAAAACGAAATTTGGAGTCTCCTGGTTAAATTTGAGCCTAACCTAACCTAACCTAACCTAACCTAACCTAACCTAACCTAACCAACGTAACCTAACCTAACCTCCCCAAATTGCAGGTACTGTAACCTATCGTGGATTAGAGTGATTTACGATCAAGTTTATGTGAGAAAACGAAATTTGGAGTCTCCTGGTTAAATTTGAGCCTAACCTAACCTAACCTAACCTAACCTAACCTAACCTAACCTAACCAACGTAACCTAACCTAACCTCCCCAAATTGCAGGTACTGTAACCTATCGTGGATTAGAGTGATTTACGATCAAGTTTATGTGAGAAAACGAAATTTGGAGTCTCCTGGTTAAATTTGAGCCTAACCTAACCTAACCTAACCTAACCTAACCTAACCTAACCTAACCAACGTAACCTAACCTAACCTCCCCAAATTGCAGGTACTGTAACCTATCGTGGATTAGAGTGATTTACGATCAAGTTTATGTGAGAAAACGAAATTTGGAGTCTCCTGGTTAAATTTGAGCCTAACCTAACCTAACCTAACCTAACCTAACCTAACCTAACCTAACCAACGTAACCTAACCTAACCTCCCCAAATTGCAGGTACTGTAACCTATCGTGGATTAGAGTGATTTACGATCAAGTTTATGTGAGAAAACGAAATTTGGAGTCTCCTGGTTAAATTTGAGCCTAACCTAACCTAACCTAACCTAACCTAACCTAACCTAACCTAACCAACGTAACCTAACCTAACCTCCCCAAATTGCAGGTACTGTAACCTATCGTGGATTAGAGTGATTTACGATCAAGTTTATGTGAGAAAACGAAATTTGGAGTCTCCTGGTTAAATTTGAGCCTAACCTAACCTAACCTAACCTAACCTAACCTAACCTAACCTAACCAACGTAACCTAACCTAACCTCCCCAAATTGCAGGTACTGTAACCTATCGTGGATTAGAGTGATTTACGATCAAGTTTATGTGAGAAAACGAAATTTGGAGTCTCCTGGTTAAATTTGAGCCTAACCTAACCTAACCTAACCTAACCTAACCTAACCTAACCTAACCAACGTAACCTAACCTAACCTCCCCAAATTGCAGGTACTGTAACCTATCGTGGATTAGAGTGATTTACGATCAAGTTTATGTGAGAAAACGAAATTTGGAGTCTCCTGGTTAAATTTGAGCCTAACCTAACCTAACCTAACCTAACCTAACCTAACCTAACCTAACCAACGTAACCTAACCTAACCTCCCCAAATTGCAGGTACTGTAACCTATCGTGGATTAGAGTGATTTACGATCAAGTTTATGTGAGAAAACGAAATTTGGAGTCTCCTGGTTAAATTTGAGCCTAACCTAACCTAACCTAACCTAACCTAACCTAACCTAACCTAACCAACGTAACCTAACCTAACCTCCCCAAATTGCAGGTACTGTAACCTATCGTGGATTAGAGTGATTTACGATCAAGTTTATGTGAGAAAACGAAATTTGGAGTCTCCTGGTTAAATTTGAGCCTAACCTAACCTAACCTAACCTAACCTAACCTAACCTAACCTAACCAACGTAACCTAACCTAACCTCCCCAAATTGCAGGTACTGTAACCTATCGTGGATTAGAGTGATTTACGATCAAGTTTATGTGAGAAAACGAAATTTGGAGTCTCCTGGTTAAATTTGAGCCTAACCTAACCTAACCTAACCTAACCTAACCTAACCTAACCTAACCAACGTAACCTAACCTAACCTCCCCAAATTGCAGGTACTGTAACCTATCGTGGATTAGAGTGATTTACGATCAAGTTTATGTGAGAAAACGAAATTTGGAGTCTCCTGGTTAAATTTGAGCCTAACCTAACCTAACCTAACCTAACCTAACCTAACCTAACCTAACCAACGTAACCTAACCTAACCTCCCCAAATTGCAGGTACTGTAACCTATCGTGGATTAGAGTGATTTACGATCAAGTTTATGTGAGAAAACGAAATTTGGAGTCTCCTGGTTAAATTTGAGCCTAACCTAACCTAACCTAACCTAACCTAACCTAACCTAACCTAACCAACGTAACCTAACCTAACCTCCCCAAATTGCAGGTACTGTAACCTATCGTGGATTAGAGTGATTTACGATCAAGTTTATGTGAGAAAACGAAATTTGGAGTCTCCTGGTTAAATTTGAGCCTAACCTAACCTAACCTAACCTAACCTAACCTAACCTAACCTAACCAACGTAACCTAACCTAACCTCCCCAAATTGCAGGTACTGTAACCTATCGTGGATTAGAGTGATTTACGATCAAGTTTATGTGAGAAAACGAAATTTGGAGTCTCCTGGTTAAATTTGAGCCTAACCTAACCTAACCTAACCTAACCTAACCTAACCTAACCTAACCAACGTAACCTAACCTAACCTCCCCAAATTGCAGGTACTGTAACCTATCGTGGATTAGAGTGATTTACGATCAAGTTTATGTGAGAAAACGAAATTTGGAGTCTCCTGGTTAAATTTGAGCCTAACCTAACCTAACCTAACCTAACCTAACCTAACCTAACCTAACCAACGTAACCTAACCTAACCTCCCCAAATTGCAGGTACTGTTACCTATCGTGGATTAGAGTGATTTACGATCAAGTTTATGTGAGAAAACGAAATTTGGAGTCTCCTGGTTAAATTTGAGCCTAACCTAACCTAACCTAACCTAACCTAACCTAACCTAACCTAACCAACGTAACCTAACCTAACCTCCCCAAATTGCAGGTACTGTAACCTATTGTGGATTAGAGTGATTTACGATCAAGTTTATGTGAGAAAACGAAATTTGGAGTCTCCTGGTTAAATTTGAGCCTAACCTAACCTAACCTAACCTAACCTAACCTAACCTAACCTAACCAACGTAACCTAACCTAACCTCCCCAAATTGCAGGTACTGTAACCTATCGTGGATTAGAGTGATTTACGATCAAGTTTATGTGAGAAAACGAAATTTGGAGTCTCCTGGTTAAATTTGAGCCTAACCTAACCTAACCTAACCTAACCTAACCTAACCTAACCTAACCAACGTAACCTAACCTAACCTCCCCAAATTGCAGGTACTGTAACCTATCGTGGATTAGAGTGATTTACGATCAAGTTTATGTGAGAAAACGAAATTTGGAGTCTCCTGGTTAAATTTGAGCCTAACCTAACCTAACCTAACCTAACCTAACCTAACCTAACCTAACCAACGTAACCTAACCTAACCTCCCCAAATTGCAGGTACTGTAACCTATCGTGGATTAGAGTGATTTACGATCAAGTTTATGTGAGAAAACGAAATTTGGAGTCTCCTGGTTAAATTTGAGCCTAACCTAACCTAACCTAACCTAACCTAACCTAACCTAACCTAACCAACGTAACCTAACCTAACCTCCCCAAATTGCAGGTACTGTAACCTATCGTGGATTAGAGTGATTTACGATCAAGTTTATGTGAGAAAACGAAATTTGGAGTCTCCTGGTTAAATTTGAGCCTAACCTAACCTAACCTAACCTAACCTAACCTAACCTAACCTAACCAACGTAACCTAACCTAACCTCCCCAAATTGCAGGTACTGTAACCTATCGTGGATTAGAGTGATTTACGATCAAGTTTATGTGAGAAAACGAAATTTGGAGTCTCCTGGTTAAATTTGAGCCTAACCTAACCTAACCTAACCTAACCTAACCTAACCTAACCTAACCAACGTAACCTAACCTAACCTCCCCAAATTGCAGGTACTGTAACCTATCGTGGATTAGAGTGATTTACGATCAAGTTTATGTGAGAAAACGAAATTTGGAGTCTCCTGGTTAAATTTGAGCCTAACCTAACCTAACCTAACCTAACCTAACCTAACCTAACCTCCTAACCAACGTAACCTAACCTAACCTCCCCAAATTGCAGGTACTGTAACCTATCGTGGATTAGAGTGATTTACGATCAAGTTTATGTGAGAAAACGAGATTTGGAGTCTCCTGGTTAAATTTGAGCCTAACCTAACCTAACCTAACCTAACCTAACCTAACCTAACCTAACCAACGTAACCTAACCTAACCTCCCCAAATTGCAGGTACTGTAACCTATCGTGGATTAGAGTGATTTACGATCAAGTTTATGTGAGAAAACGAGATTTGGAGTCTCCTGGTTAAATTTGAGCCTAACCTAACCTAACCTAACCTAACCTAACCTAACCTAACCTAACCAACGTAACCTAACCTAACCTCCCCAAATTGCAGGTACTGTAACCTATCGTGGATTAGAGTGATTTACGATCAAGTTTATGTGAGAAAACGAAATTTGGAGTCTCCTGGTTAAATTTGAGCCTAACCTAACCTAACCTAACCTAACCTAACCTAACCTAACCTAACCAACGTAACCTAACCTAACCTCCCCAAATTGCAGGTACTGTAACCTATCGTGGATTAGAGTGATTTACGATCAAGTTTATGTGAGAAAACGAAATTTGGAGTCTCCTGGTTAAATTTGAGCCTAACCTAACCTAACCTAACCTAACCTAACCTAACCTAACCTAACCAACGTAACCTAACCTAACCTCCCCAAATTGCAGGTACTGTAACCTATCGTGGATTAGAGTGATTTACGATCAAGTTTATGTGAGAAAACGAAATTTGGAGTCTCCTGGTTAAATTTGAGCCTAACCTAACCTAACCTAACCTAACCTAACCTAACCTAACCTAACCAACCTAACCTAATCAACGTAACCTAACCTAACCTCCCCAAATTGCAGGTACTGTAACCTATCGTGGATTAGAGTGATTTACGATCAAGTTTATGTGAGAAAACGAAATTTGGAGTCTCCTGGTTAAATTTGAGCCTAACCTAACCTAACCTAACCTAACCTAACCTAACCTAACCTAACCAACGTAACCTAACCTAACCTCCCCAAATTGCAGGTACTGTAACCTATCGTGGATTAGAGTGATTTACGATCAAGTTTATGTGAGAAAACGAAATTTGGAGTCTCCTGGTTAAATTTGAGCCTAACCTAACCTAACCTAACCTAACCTAACCTAACCTAACCTAACCTAACCAACGTAACCTAACCTAACCTCCCCAAATTGCAGGTACTGTAACCTATCGTGGATTAGAGTGATTTACGATCAAGTTTATGTGAGAAAACGAAATTTGGAGTCTCCTGGTTAAATTTGAGCCTAACCTAACCTAACCTAACCTAACCTAACCTAACCTAACCTAACCAACGTAACCTAACCTAACCTCCCCAAATTGCAGGTACTGTAACCTATCGTGGATTAGAGTGATTTACGATCAAGTTTATGTGAGAAAACGAAATTTGGAGTCTCCTGGTTAAATTTGAGCCTAACCTAACCTAACCTAACCTAACCTAACCTAACCTAACCTAACCAACGTAACCTAACCTAACCTCCCCAAATTGCAGGTACTGTAACCTATCGTGGATTAGAGTGATTTACGATCAAGTTTATGTGAGAAAACGAAATTTGGAGTCTCCTGGTTAAATTTGAGCCTAACCTAACCTAACCTAACCTAACCTAACCTAACCTAACCTAACCAACGTAACCTAACCTAACCTCCCCAAATTGCAGGTACTGTAACCTATCGTGGATTAGAGTGATTTACGATCAAGTTTATGTGAGAAAACGAAATTTGGAGTCTCCTGGTTAAATTTGAGCCTAACCTAACCTAACCTAACCTAACCTAACCTAACCAACGTAACCTAACCTAACCTCCCCAAATTGCAGGTACTGTAACCTATCGTGGATTAGAGTGATTTACGATCAAGTTTATGTGAGAAAACGAAATTTGGAGTCTCCTGGTTAAATTTGAGCCTAACCTAACCTAACCTAACCTAACCTAACCTAACCTAACCTAACCAACGTAACCTAACCTAACCTCCCCAAATTGCAGGTACTGTAACCTATCGTGGATTAGAGTGATTTACGATCAAGTTTATGTGAGAAAACGAAATTTGGAGTCTCCTGGTTAAATTTGAGCCTAACCTAACCTAACCTAACCTAACCTAACCTAACCTAACCTAACCAACGTAACCTAACCTAACCTCCCCAAATTGCAGGTACTGTAACCTATCGTGGATTAGAGTGATTTACGATCAAGTTTATGTGAGAAAACGAAATTTGGAGTCTCCTGGTTAAATTTGAGCCTAACCTAACCTAACCTAACCTAACCTAACCTAACCTAACCTAACCAACGTAACCTAACCTAACCTCCCCAAATTGCAGGTACTGTAACCTATCGTGGATTAGAGTGATTTACGATCAAGTTTATGTGAGAAAACGAAATTTGGAGTCTCCTGGTTAAATTTGAGCCTAACCTAACCTAACCTAACCTAACCTAACCTAACCTAACCTAACCAACGTAACCTAACCTAACCTCCCCAAATTGGAGGTACTGTAACCTATCGTGGATTAGAGTGATTTACGATCAAGTTTATGTGAGAAAACGAAATTTGGAGTCTCCTGGTTAAATTTGAGCCTAACCTAACCTAACCTAACCTAACCTAACCTAACCTAACCTAACCAACGTAACCTAACCTAACCTCCCCAAATTGCAGGTACTGTAACCTATCGTGGATTAGAGTGATTTACGATCAAGTTTATGTGAGAAAACGAAATTTGGAGTCTCCTGGTTAAATTTGAGCCTAACCTAACCTAACCTAACCTAACCTAACCTAACCTAACCTAACCAACGTAACCTAACCTAACCTCCCCAAATTGCAGGTACTGTAACCTATCGTGGATTAGAGTGATTTACGATCAAGTTTATGTGAGAAAACGAAATTTGGAGTCTCCTGGTTAAATTTGAGCCTAACCTAACCTAACCTAACCTAACCTAACCTAACCTAACCTAACCAACGTAACCTAACCTAACCTCCCCAAATTGCAGGTACTGTAACCTATCGTGGATTAGAGTGATTTACGATCAAGTTTATGTGAGAAAACGAAATTTGGAGTCTCCTGGTTAAATTTGAGCCTAACCTAACCTAACCTAACCTAACCTAACCTAACCTAACCTAACCAACGTAACCTAACCTAACCTCCCCAAATTGCAGGTACTGTAACCTATCGTGGATTAGAGTGATTTACGATCAAGTTTATGTGAGAAAACGAAATTTGGAGTCTCCTGGTTAAATTTGAGCCTAACCTAACCTAACCTAACCTAACCTAACCTAACCTAACCTAACCAACGTAACCTAACCTAACCTCCCCAAATTGCAGGTACTGTAACCTATCGTGGATTAGAGTGATTTACGATCAAGTTTATGTGAGAAAACGAAATTTGGAGTCTCCTGGTTAAATTTGAGCCTAACCTAACCTAACCTAACCTAACCTAACCTAACCTAACCTAACCAACGTAACCTAACCTAACCTCCCCAAATTGCAGGTACTGTAACCTATCGTGGATTAGAGTGATTTACGATCAAGTTTATGTGAGAAAACGAAATTTGGAGTCTCCTGGTTAAATTTGAGCCTAACCTAACCTAACCTAACCTAACCTAACCTAACCTAACCTAACCAACGTAACCTAACCTAACCTCCCCAAATTGCAGGTACTGTAACCTATCGTGGATTAGAGTGATTTACGATCAAGTTTATGTGAGAAAACGAAATTTGGAGTCTCCTGGTTAAATTTGAGCCTAACCTAACCTAACCTAACCTAACCTAACCTAACCTAACCTAACCAACGTAACCTAACCTAACCTCCCCAAATTGCAGGTACTGTAACCTATCGTGGATTAGAGTGATTTACGATCAAGTTTATGTGAGAAAACGAAATTTGGAGTCTCCTGGTTAAATTTGAGCCTAACCTAACCTAACCTAACCTAACCTAACCTAACCTAACCTAACCAACGTAACCTAACCTAACCTCCCCAAATTGCAGGTACTGTAACCTATCGTGGATTAGAGTGATTTACGATCAAGTTTATGTGAGAAAACGAAATTTGGAGTCTCCTGGTTAAATTTGAGCCTAACCTAACCTAACCTAACCTAACCTAACCTAACCTAACCTAACCAACGTAACCTAACCTAACCTCCCCAAATTGCAGGTACTGTAACCTATCGTGGATTAGAGTGATTTACGATCAAGTTTATGTGAGAAAACGAAATTTGGAGTCTCCTGGTTAAATTTGAGCCTAACCTAACCTAACCTAACCTAACCTAACCTAACCTAACCTAACCAACGTAACCTAACCTAACCTCCCCAAATTGCAGGTACTGTAACCTATCGTGGATTAGAGTGATTTACGATCAAGTTTATGTGAGAAAACGAAATTTGGAGTCTCCTGGTTAAATTTGAGCCTAACCTAACCTAACCTAACCTAACCTAACCTAACCTAACCTAACCAACGTAACCTAACCTAACCTCCCCAAATTGCAGGTACTGTAACCTATCGTGGATTAGAGTGATTTACGATCAAGTTTATGTGAGAAAACGAAATTTGGAGTCTCCTGGTTAAATTTGAGCCTAACCTAACCTAACCTAACCTAACCTAACCTAACCTAACCTAACCAACGTAACCTAACCTAACCTCCCCAAATTGCAGGTACTGTAACCTATCGTGGATTAGAGTGATTTACGATCAAGTTTATGTGAGAAAACGAAATTTGGAGTCTCCTGGTTAAATTTGAGCCTAACCTAACCTAACCTAACCTAACCTAACCTAACCTAACCTAACCAACGTAACCTAACCTAACCTCCCCAAATTGCAGGTACTGTAACCTATCGTGGATTAGAGTGATTTACGATCAAGTTTATGTGAGAAAACGAAATTTGGAGTCTCCTGGTTAAATTTGAGCCTAACCTAACCTAACCTAACCTAACCTAACCTAACCTAACCAACGTAACCTAACCTAACCTCCCCAAATTGCAGGTACTGTAACCTATCGTGGATTAGAGTGATTTACGATCAAGTTTATGTGAGAAAACGAAATTTGGAGTCTCCTGGTTAAATTTGAGCCTAACCTAACCTAACCTAACCTAACCTAACCTAACCTAACCTAACCAACGTAACCTAACCTAACCTCCCCAAATTGCAGGTACTGTAACCTATCGTGGATTAGAGTGATTTACGATCAAGTTTATGTGAGAAAACGAAATTTGGAGTCTCCTGGTTAAATTTGAGCCTAACCTAACCTAACCTAACCTAACCTAACCTAACCTAACCTAACCAACGTAACCTAACCTAACCTCCCCAAATTGCAGGTACTGTAACCTATCGTGGATTAGAGTGATTTACGATCAAGTTTATGTGAGAAAACGAAATTTGGAGTCTCCTGGTTAAATTTGAGCCTAACCTAACCTAACCTAACCTAACCTAACCTAACCTAACCTAACCAACGTAACCTAACCTAACCTCCCCAAATTGCAGGTACTGTAACCTATCGTGGATTAGAGTGATTTACGATCAAGTTTATGTGAGAAAACGAAATTTGGTGTCTCCTGGTTAAATTTGAGCCTAACCTAACCTAACCTAACCTAACCTAACCTAACCTAACCTAACCAACGTAACCTAACCTAACCTCCCCAAATTGCAGGTACTGTAACCTATCGTGGATTAGAGTGATTTACGATCAAGTTTATGTGAGAAAACGAAATTTGGAGTCTCCTGGTTAAATTTGAGCCTAACCTAACCTAACCTAACCTAACCTAACCTAACCTAACCTAACCAACGTAACCTAACCTAACCTCCCCAAATTGCAGGTACTGTAACCTATCGTGGATTAGAGTGATTTACGATCAAGTTTATGTGAGAAAACGAAATTTGGAGTCTCCTGGTTAAATTTGAGCCTAACCTAACCTAACCTAACCTAACCTAACCTAACCTAACCTAACCAACGTAACCTAACCTAACCTCCCCAAATTGCAGGTACTGTAACCTATCGTGGATTAGAGTGATTTACGATCAAGTTTATGTGAGAAAACGAAATTTGGAGTCTCCTGGTTAAATTTGAGCCTAACCTAACCTAACCTAACCTAACCTAACCTAACCTAACCTAACCAACGTAACCTAACCTAACCTCCCCAAATTGCAGGTACTGTAACCTATCGTGGATTAGAGTGATTTACGATCAAGTTTATGTGAGAAAACGAAATTTGGAGTCTCCTGGTTAAATTTGAGCCTAACCTAACCTAACCTAACCTAACCTAACCTAACCTAACCTAACCAACGTAACCTAACCTAACCTCCCCAAATTGCAGGTACTGTAACCTATCGTGGATTAGAGTGATTTACGATCAAGTTTATGTGAGAAAACGATATTTGGAGTCTCCTGGTTAAATTTGAGCCTAACCTAACCTAACCTAACCTAACCTAACCTAACCTAACCTAACCAACGTAACCTAACCTAACCTCCCCAAATTGCAGGTACTGTAACCTATCGTGGATTAGAGTGATTTACGATCAAGTTTATGTGAGAAAACGAAATTTGGAGTCTCCTGGTTAAATTTGAGCCTAACCTAACCTAACCTAACCTAACCTAACCTAACCTAACCTAACCAACGTAACCTAACCTAACCTCCCCAAATTGCAGGTACTGTAACCTATCGTGGATTAGAGTGATTTACGATCAAGTTTATGTGAGAAAACGAAATTTGGAGTCTCCTGGTTAAATTTGAGCCTAACCTAACCTAACCTAACCTAACCTAACCTAACCTAACCTAACCAACGTAACCTAACCTAACCTCCCCAAATTGCAGGTACTGTAACCTATCGTGGATTAGAGTGATTTACGATCAAGGTTATGTGAGAAAACGAAATTTGGAGTCTCCTGGTTAAATTTGAGCCTAACCTAACCTAACCTAACCTAACCTAACCTAACCTAACCTAACCAACGTAACCTAACCTAACCTCCCCAAATTGCAGGTACTGTAACCTATCGTGGATTAGAGTGATTTACGATCAAGTTTATGTGAGAAAACGAAATTTGGAGTCTCCTGGTTAAATTTGAGCCTAACCTAACCTAACCTAACCTAACCTAACCTAACCTAACCTAACCAACGTAACCTAACCTAACCTCCCCAAATTGCAGGTACTGTAACCTATCGTGGATTAGAGTGATTTACGATCAAGTTTATGTGAGAAAACGAAATTTGGAGTCTCCTGGTTAAATTTGAGCCTAACCTAACCTAACCTAACCTAACCTAACCTAACCTAACCTAACCAACGTAACCTAACCTAACCTCCCCAAATTGCAGGTACTGTAACCTATCGTGGATTAGAGTGATTTACGATCAAGTTTATGTGAGAAAACGAAATTTGGAGTCTCCTGGTTAAATTTGAGCCTAACCTAACCTAACCTAACCTAACCTAACCTAACCTAACCTAACCAACGTAACCTAACCTAACCTCCCCAAATTGCAGGTACTGTAACCTATCGTGGATTAGAGTGATTTACGATCAAGTTTATGTGAGAAAACGAAATTTGGAGTCTCCTGGTTAAATTTGAGCCTAACCTAACCTAACCTAACCTAACCTAACCTAACCTAACCTAACCAACGTAACCTAACCTAACCTCCCCAAATTGCAGGTACTGTAACCTATCGTGGATTAGAGTGATTTACGATCAAGTTTATGTGAGAAAACGAAATTTGGAGTCTCCTGGTTAAATTTGAGCCTAACCTAACCTAACCTAACCTAACCTAACCTAACCTAACCTAACCAACGTAACCTAACCTAACCTCCCCAAATTGCAGGTACTGTAACCTATCGTGGATTAGAGTGATTTACGATCAAGTTTATGTGAGAAAACGAAATTTGGAGTCTCCTGGTTAAATTTGAGCCTAACCTAACCTAACCTAACCTAACCTAACCTAACCTAACCTAACCAACGTAACCTAACCTAACCTCCCCAAATTGCAGGTACTGTAACCTATCGTGGATTAGAGTGATTTACGATCAAGTTTATGTGAGAAAACGAAATTTGGAGTCTCCTGGTTAAATTTGAGCCTAACCTAACCTAACCTAACCTAACCTAACCTAACCTAACCTAACCAACGTAACCTAACCTAACCTCCCCAAATTGCAGGTACTGTAACCTATCGTGGATTAGAGTGATTTACGATCAAGTTTATGTGAGAAAACGAAATTTGGAGTCTCCTGGTTAAATTTGAGCCTAACCTAACCTAACCTAACCTAACCTAACCTAACCTAACCTAACCAACGTAACCTAACCTAACCTCCCCAAATTGCAGGTACTGTAACCTATCGTGGATTAGAGTGATTTACGATCAAGTTTATGTGAGAAAACGAAATTTGGAGTCTCCTGGTTAAATTTGAGCCTAACCTAACCTAACCTAACCTAACCTAACCTAACCTAACCTAACCAACGTAACCTAACCTAACCTCCCCAAATTGCAGGTACTGTAACCTATCGTGGATTAGAGTGATTTACGATCAAGTTTATGTGAGAAAACGAAATTTGGAGTCTCCTGGTTAAATTTGAGCCTAACCTAACCTAACCTAACCTAACCTAACCTAACCTAACCTAACCAACGTAACCTAACCTAACCTCCCCAAATTGCAGGTACTGTAACCTATCGTGGATTAGAGTGATTTACGATCAAGTTTATGTGAGAAAACGAAATTTGGAGTCTCCTGGTTAAATTTGAGCCTAACCTAACCTAACCTAACCTAACCTAACCTAACCTAACCTAACCAACGTAACCTAACCTAACCTCCCCAAATTGCAGGTACTGTAACCTATCGTGGATTAGAGTGATTTACGATCAAGTTTATGTGAGAAAACGAAATTTGGAGTCTCCTGGTTAAATTTGAGCCTAACCTAACCTAACCTAACCTAACCTAACCTAACCTAACCTAACCAACGTAACCTAACCTAACCTCCCCAAATTGCAGGTACTGTAACCTATCGTGGATTAGAGTGATTTACGATCAAGTTTATGTGAGAAAACGAAATTTGGAGTCTCCTGGTTAAATTTGAGCCTAACCTAACCTAACCTAACCTAACCTAACCTAACCTAACCTAACCAACGTAACCTAACCTAACCTCCCCAAATTGCAGGTACTGTAACCTATCGTGGATTAGAGTGATTTACGATCAAGTTTATGTGAGAAAACGAAATTTGGAGTCTCCTGGTTAAATTTGAGCCTAACCTAACCTAACCTAACCTAACCTAACCTAACCTAACCTAACCAACGTAACCTAACCTAACCTCCCCAAATTGCAGGTACTGTAACCTATCGTGGATTAGAGTGATTTACGATCAAGTTTATGTGAGAAAACGAAATTTGGAGTCTCCTGGTTAAATTTGAGCCTAACCTAACCTAACCTAACCTAACCTAACCTAACCTAACCTAACCAACGTAACCTAACCTAACCTCCCCAAATTGCAGGTACTGTAACCTATCGTGGATTAGAGTGATTTACGATCAAGTTTATGTGAGAAAACGAAATTTGGAGTCTCCTGGTTAAATTTGAGCCTAACCTAACCTAACCTAACCTAACCTAACCTAACCTAACCTAACCAACGTAACCTAACCTAACCTCCCCAAATTGCAGGTACTGTAACCTATCGTGGATTAGAGTGATTTACGATCAAGTTTATGTGAGAAAACGAAATTTGGAGTCTCCTGGTTAAATTTGAGCCTAACCTAACCTAACCTAACCTAACCTAACCTAACCTAACCTAACCAACGTAACCTAACCTAACCTCCCCAAATTGCAGGTACTGTAACCTATCGTGGATTAGAGTGATTTACGATCAAGTTTATGTGAGAAAACGAAATTTGGAGTCTCCTGGTTAAATTTGAGCCTAACCTAACCTAACCTAACCTAACCTAACCTAACCTAACCTAACCAACGTAACCTAACCTAACCTCCCCAAATTGCAGGTACTGTAACCTATCGTGGATTAGAGTGATTTACGATCAAGTTTATGTGAGAAAACGAAATTTGGAGTCTCCTGGTTAAATTTGAGCCTAACCTAACCTAACCTAACCTAACCTAACCTAACCTAACCTAACCAACGTAACCTAACCTAACCTCCCCAAATTGCAGGTACTGTAACCTATCGTGGATTAGAGTGATTTACGATCAAGTTTATGTGAGAAAACGAAATTTGGAGTCTCCTGGTTAAATTTGAGCCTAACCTAACCTAACCTAACCTAACCTAACCTAACCTAACCTAACCAACGTAACCTAACCTAACCTCCCCAAATTGCAGGTACTGTAACCTATCGTGGATTAGAGTGATTTACGATCAAGTTTATGTGAGAAAACGAAATTTGGAGTCTCCTGGTTAAATTTGAGCCTAACCTAACCTAACCTAACCTAACCTAACCTAACCTAACCTAACCATCGTAACCTAACCTAACCTCCCCAAATTGCAGGTACTGTAACCTATCGTGGATTAGAGTGATTTACGATCAAGTTTATGTGAGAAAACGAAATTTGGAGTCTCCTGGTTAAATTTGAGCCTAACCTAACCTAACCTAACCTAACCTAACCTAACCTAACCTAACCAACGTAACCTAACCTAACCTCCCCAAATTGCAGGTACTGTAACCTATCGTGGATTAGAGTGATTTACGATCAAGTTTATGTGAGAAAACGAAATTTGGAGTCTCCTGGTTAAATTTGAGCCTAACCTAACCTAACCTAACCTAACCTAACCTAACCTAACCTAACCAACGTAACCTAACCTAACCTCCCCAAATTGCAGGTACTGTAACCTATCGTGGATTAGAGTGATTTACGATCAAGTTTATGTGAGAAAACGAAATTTGGAGTCTCCTGGTTAAATTTGAGCCTAACCTAACCTAACCTAACCTAACCTAACCTAACCTAACCTAACCAACGTAACCTAACCTAACCTCCCCAAATTGCAGGTACTGTAACCTATCGTGGATTAGAGTGATTTACGATCAAGTTTATGTGAGAAAACGAAATTTGGAGTCTCCTGGTTAAATTTGAGCCTAACCTAACCTAACCTAACCTAACCTAACCTAACCTAACCTAACCTAACCAACGTAACCTAACCTAACCTCCCCAAATTGCAGGTACTGTAACCTATCGTGGATTAGAGTGATTTACGATCAAGTTTATGTGAGAAAACGAAATTTGGAGTCTCCTGGTTAAATTTGAGCCTAACCTAACCTAACCTAACCTAACCTAACCTAACCTAACCTAACCAACGTAACCTAACCTAACCTCCCCAAATTGCAGGTACTGTAACCTATCGTGGATTAGAGTGATTTACGATCAAGTTTATGTGAGAAAACGAAATTTGGAGTCTCCTGGTTAAATTTGAGCCTAACCTAACCTAACCTAACCTAACCTAACCTAACCTAACCTAACCAACGTAACCTAACCTAACCTCCCCAAATTGCAGGTACTGTAACCTATCGTGGATTAGAGTGATTTACGATCAAGTTTATGTGAGAAAACGAAATTTGGAGTCTCCTGGTTAAATTTGAGCCTAACCTAACCTAACCTAACCTAACCTAACCTAACCTAACCTAACCTAACCAACGTAACCTAACCTAACCTCCCCAAATTGCAGGTACTGTAACCTATCGTGGATTAGAGTGATTTACGATCAAGTTTATGTGAGAAAACGAAATTTGGAGTCTCCTGGTTAAATTTGAGCCTAACCTAACCTAACCTAACCTAACCTAACCTAACCTAACCTAACCTAACCTAACCAACGTAACCTAACCTAACCTCCCCAAATTGCAGGTACTGTAACCTATCGTGGATTAGAGTGATTTACGATCAAGTTTATGTGAGAAAACGAAATTTGGAGTCTCCTGGTTAAATTTGAGCCTAACCTAACCTAACCTAACCTAACCTAACCTAACCTAACCTACCCTAACCAACGTAACCTAACCTAACCTCCCCAAATTGCAGGTACTGTAACCTATCGTGGATTAGAGTGATTTACGATCAAGTTTATGTGAGAAAACGAAATTTGGAGTCTCCTGGTTAAATTTGAGCCTAACCTAACCTAACCTAACCTAACCTAACCTAACCTAACCTAACCAACGTAACCTAACCTAACCTCCCCAAATTGCAGGTACTGTAACCTATCGTGGATTAGAGTGATTTACGATCAAGTTTATGTGAGAAAACGAAATTTGGAGTCTCCTGGTTAAATTTGAGCCTAACCTAACCTAACCTAACCTAACCTAACCTAACCTAACCTAACCAACGTAACCTAACCTAACCTCCCCAAATTGCAGGTACTGTAACCTATCGTGGATTAGAGTGATTTACGATCAAGTTTATGTGAGAAAACGAAATTTGGAGTCTCCTGGTTAAATTTGAGCCTAACCTAACCTAACCTAACCTAACCTAACCTAACCAACGTAACCTAACCTAACCTCCCCAAATTGCAGGTACTGTAACCTATCGTGGATTAGAGTGATTTACGATCAAGTTTATGTGAGAAAACGAAATTTGGAGTCTCCTGGTTAAATTTGAGCCTAACCTAACCTAACCTAACCTAACCTAACCTAACCTAACCTAACCAACGTAACCTAACCTAACCTCCCCAAATTGCAGGTACTGTAACCTATCGTGGATTAGAGTGATTTACGATCAAGTTTATGTGAGAAAACGAAATTTGGAGTCTCCTGGTTAAATTTGAGCCTAACCTAACCTAACCTAACCTAACCTAACCTAACCTAACCTAACCAACGTAACCTAACCTAACCTCCCCAAATTGCAGGTACTGTAACCTATCGTGGATTAGAGTGATTTACGATCAAGTTTATGTGAGAAAACGAAATTTGGAGTCTCCTGGTTAAATTTGAGCCTAACCTAACCTAACCTAACCTAACCTAACCTAACCTAACCTAACCAACGTAACCTAACCTAACCTCCCCAAATTGCAGGTACTGTAACCTATCGTGGATTAGAGTGATTTACGATCAAGTTTATGTGAGAAAACGAAATTTGGAGTCTCCTGGTTAAATTTGAGCCTAACCTAACCTAACCTAACCTAACCTAACCTAACCTAACCTAACCAACGTAACCTAACCTAACCTCCCCAAATTGCAGGTACTGTAACCTATCGTGGATTAGAGTGATTTACGATCAAGTTTATGTGAGAAAACGAAATTTGGAGTCTCCTGGTTAAATTTGAGCCTAACCTAACCTAACCTAACCTAACCTAACCTAACCTAACCTAACCTAACCTAACCTAATCAACGTAACCTAACCTAACCTCCCCAAATTGCAGGTACTGTAACCTATCGTGGATTAGAGTGATTTACGATCAAGTTTATGTGAGAAAACGAAATTTGGAGTCTCCTGGTTAAATTTGAGCCTAGAACCTAACCTAACCTAACCTAACCTAATCTAACCTAACCAACGTAACCTAACCTAACCTCCCCAAATTGCAGGTACTGTAACCTATCGTGGATTAGAGTGATTTACGATCAAGTTTATGTGAGAAAACGAAATTTGGAGTCTCCTGGTTAAATTTGAGCCTAACCTAACCTAACCTAACCTAACCTAACCTAACCTAACCTAACCTAACCAACGTAACCTAACCTAACCTCCCCAAATTGCAGGTACTGTAACCTATCGTGGATTAGAGTGATTTACGATCAAGTTTATGTGAGAAAACGAAATTTGGAGTCTCCTGGTTAAATTTGAGCCTAACCTAACCTAACCTAACCTAACCTAACCTAACCAACGTAACCTAACCTAACCTCCCCAAATTGCAGGTACTGTAACCTATCGTGGATTAGAGTGATTTACGATCAAGTTTATGTGAGAAAACGAAATTTGGAGTCTCCTGGTTAAATTTGAGCCTAACCTAACCTAACCTAACCTAACCTAACCAACGTAACCTAACCTAACCTCCCCAAATTGCAGGTACTGTAACCTATCGTGGATTAGAGTGATTTACGATCAAG
>NC_091592.1:1371109-1427605 GCF_042767895.1 Penaeus vannamei | reverse complement strand
TTACGATCAAGTTTATGTGAGAAAACGAAATTTGGAGTCTCCTGGTTAAATTTGAGCCTAACCTAACCTAACCTAACCTAACCTAACCTAACCTAACCTAACCAACGTAACCTAACCTAACCTCCCCAAATTGCAGGTACTGTAACCTATCGTGGATTAGAGTGATTTACGATCAAGTTTATGTGAGAAAACGAAATTTGGAGTCTCCTGGTTAAATTTGAGCCTAACCTAACCTAACCTAACCTAACCTAACCTAACCTAACCTAACCAACGTAACCTAACCTAACCTCCCCAAATTGCAGGTACTGTAACCTATCGTGGATTAGAGTGATTTACGATCAAGTTTATGTGAGAAAACGAAATTTGGAGTCTCCTGGTTAAATTTGAGCCTAACCTAACCTAACCTAACCTAACCTAACCTAACCTAACCTAACCAACGTAACCTAACCTAACCTCCCCAAATTGCAGGTACTGTAACCTATCGTGGATTAGAGTGATTTACGATCAAGTTTATGTGAGAAAACGAAATTTGGAGTCTCCTGGTTAAATTTGAGCCTAACCTAACCTAACCTAACCTAACCTAACCTAACCAACGTAACCTAACCTAACCTCCCCAAATTGCAGGTACTGTAACCTATCGTGGATTAGAGTGATTTACGATCAAGTTTATGTGAGAAAACGAAATTTGGAGTCTCCTGGTTAAATTTGAGCCTAACCTAACCTAACCTAACCTAACCTAACCTAACCTAACCTAACCAACGTAACCTAACCTAACCTCCCCAAATTGCAGGTACTGTAACCTATCGTGGATTAGAGTGATTTACGATCAAGTTTATGTGAGAAAACGAAATTTGGAGTCTCCTGGTTAAATTTGAGCCTAACCTAACCTAACCTAACCTAACCTAACCTAACCTAACCTAACCAACGTAACCTAACCTAACCTCCCCAAATTGCAGGTACTGTAACCTATCGTGGATTAGAGTGATTTACGATCAAGTTTATGTGAGAAAACGAAATTTGGAGTCTCCTGGTTAAATTTGAGCCTAACCTAACCTAACCTAACCTAACCTAACCTAACCTAACCAACGTAACCTAACCTAACCTCCCCAAATTGCAGGTACTGTAACCTATCGTGGATTAGAGTGATTTACGATCAAGTTTATGTGAGAAAACGAAATTTGGAGTCTGCTGGTGAAATTTGAGCCTAACCTAACCTAACCTAACCTAACCTAACCTAACCTAACCTAACCAACGTAACCTAACCTAACCTCCCCAAATTGCAGGTACTGTAACCTATCGTGGATTAGAGTGATTTACGATCAAGTTTATGTGAGAAAACGAAATTTGGAGTCTCCTGGTTAAATTTGAGCCTAACCTAACCTAACCTAACCTAACCTAACCTAACCTAACCTAACCAACGTAACCTAACCTAACCTCCCCAAATTGCAGGTACTGTAACCTATCGTGGATTAGAGTGATTTACGATCAAGTTTATGTGAGAAAACGAAATTTGGAGTCTCCTGGTTAAATTTGAGCCTAACCTAACCTAACCTAACCTAACCTAACCTAACCTAACCTAACCAACGTAACCTAACCTAACCTCCCCAAATTGCAGGTACTGTAACCTATCGTGGATTAGAGTGATTTACGATCAAGTTTATGTGAGAAAACGAAATTTGGAGTCTCCTGGTTAAATTTGAGCCTAACCTAACCTAACCTAACCTAACCTAACCTAACCTAACCTAACCAACGTAACCTAACCTAACCTCCCCAAATTGCAGGTACTGTAACCTATCGTGGATTAGAGTGATTTACGATCAAGTTTATGTGAGAAAACGAAATTTGGAGTCTCCTGGTTAAATTTGAGCCTAACCTAACCTAACCTAACCTAACCTAACCTAACCTAACCTAACCAACGTAACCTAACCTAACCTCCCCAAATTGCAGGTACTGTAACCTAGCGTGGATTAGAGTGATTTACGATCAAGTTTATGTGAGAAAACGAAATTTGGAGTCTCCTGGTTAAATTTGAGCCTAACCTAACCTAACCTAACCTAACCTAACCTAACCTAACCTAACCAACGTAACCTAACCTAACCTCCCCAAATTGCAGGTACTGTAACCTATCGTGGATTAGAGTGATTTACGATCAAGTTTATGTGAGAAAACGAAATTTGGAGTCTCCTGGTTAAATTTGAGCCTAACCTAACCTAACCTAACCTAACCTAACCTAACCTAACCTAACCAACGTAACCTAACCTAACCTCCCCAAATTGCAGGTACTGTAACCTATCGTGGATTAGAGTGATTTACGATCAAGTTTATGTGAGAAAACGAAATTTGGAGTCTCCTGGTTAAATTTGAGCCTAACCTAACCTAACCTAACCTAACCTAACCTAACCTAACCTAACCAACGTAACCTAACCTAACCTCCCCAAATTGCAGGTACTGTAACCTATCGTGGATTAGAGTGATTTACGATCAAGTTTATGTGAGAAAACGAAATTTGGAGTCTCCTGGTTAAATTTGAGCCTAACCTAACCTAACCTAACCTAACCTAACCTAACCTAACCTAACCAACGTAACCTAACCTAACCTCCCCAAATTGCAGGTACTGTAACCTATCGTGGATTAGAGTGATTTACGATCAAGTTTATGTGAGAAAACGAAATTTGGAGTCTCCTGGTTAAATTTGAGCCTAACCTAACCTAACCTAACCTAACCTAACCTAACCTAACCTAACCAACGTAACCTAACCTAACCTCCCCAAATTGCAGGTACTGTAACCTATCGTGGATTAGAGTGAATTACGATCAAGTTTATGTGAGAAAACGAAATTTGGAGTCTCCTGGTTAAATTTGAGCCTAACCTAACCTAACCTAACCTAACCTAACCTAACCTAACCTAACCAACGTAACCTAACCTAACCTCCCCAAATTGCAGGTACTGTAACCTATCGTGGATTAGAGTGATTTACGATCAAGTTTATGTGAGAAAACGAAATTTGGAGTCTCCTGGTTAAATTTGAGCCTAACCTAACCTAACCTAACCTAACCTAACCTAACCTAACCTAACCAACGTAACCTAACCTAACCTCCCCAAATTGCAGGTACTGTAACCTATCGTGGATTAGAGTGATTTACGATCAAGTTTATGTGAGAAAACGAAATTTGGAGTCTCCTGGTTAAATTTGAGCCTAACCTAACCTAACCTAACCTAACCTAACCTAACCTAACCAACGTAACCTAACCTAACCTCCCCAAATTGCAGGTACTGTAACCTATCGTGGATTAGAGTGATTTACGATCAAGTTTATGTGAGAAAACGAAATTTGGAGTCTCCTGGTTAAATTTGAGCCTAACCTAACCTAACCTAACCTAACCTAACCTAACCTAACCTAACCAACGTAACCTAACCTAACCTCCCCAAATTGCAGGTACTGTAACCTATCGTGGATTAGAGTGATTTACGATCAAGTTTATGTGAGAAAACGAAATTTGGAGTCTCCTGGTTAAATTTGAGCCTAACCTAACCTAACCTAACCTAACCTAACCTAACCTAACCTAACCAACGTAACCTAACCTAACCTCCCCAAATTGCAGGTACTGTAACCTATCGTGGATTAGAGTGATTTACGATCAAGTTTATGTGAGAAAACGAAATTTGGAGTCTCCTGGTTAAATTTGAGCCTAACCTAACCTAACCTAACCTAACCTAACCTAACCTAACCTAACCAACGTAACCTAACCTAACCTCCCCAAATTGCAGGTACTGTAACCTATCGTGGATTAGAGTGATTTACGATCAAGTTTATGTGAGAAAACGAAATTTGGAGTCTCCTGGTTAAATTTGAGCCTAACCTAACCTAACCTAACCTAACCTAACCTAACCTAACCTAACCAACGTAACCTAACCTAACCTCCCCAAATTGCAGGTACTGTAACCTATCGTGGATTAGAGTGATTTACGATCAAGTTTATGTGAGAAAACGAAATTTGGAGTCTCCTGGTTAAATTTGAGCCTAACCTAACCTAACCTAACCTAACCTAACCTAACCTAACCTAACCAACGTAACCTAACCTAACCTCCCCAAATTGCAGGTACTGTAACCTATCGTGGATTAGAGTGATTTACGATCA
Source organism: Penaeus vannamei (assembly GCF_042767895.1). Lineage (NCBI taxonomy): Eukaryota > Metazoa > Arthropoda > Malacostraca > Decapoda > Penaeidae > Penaeus > Penaeus vannamei. Next base: position 1,423,466 of record NC_091592.1, on the reverse strand, counting down.
AGTTTATGTGAGAAAACGAAATTTGGAGTCTCCTGGTTAAATTTGAGCCTAACCTAACCTAACCTAACCTAACCTAACCTAACCTAACCTAACCAACGTAACCTAACCTAACCTCCCCAAATTGCAGGTACTGTAACCTATCGTGGATTAGAGTGATTTACGATCAAGTTTATGTGAGAAAACGAAATTTGGAGTCTCCTGGTTAAATTTGAGCCTAACCTAACCTAACCTAACCTAACCTAACCTAACCTAACCTAACCAACGTAACCTAACCTAACCTCCCCAAATTGCGGGTACTGTAACCTATCGTGGATTAGAGTGATTTACGATCAAGTTTATGTGAGAAAACGAAATTTGGAGTCTCCTGGTTAAATTTGAGCCTAACCTAACCTAACCTAACCTAACCTAACCTAACCTAACCTAACCAACGTAACCTAACCTAACCTCCCCAAATTGCAGGTACTGTAACCTATCGTGGATTAGAGTGATTTACGATCAAGTTTATGTGAGAAAACGAAATTTGGAGTCTCCTGGTTAAATTTGAGCCTAACCTAACCTAACCTAACCTAACCTAACCTAACCTAACCTAACCAACGTAACCTAACCTAACCTCCCCAAATTGCAGGTACTGTAACCTATCGTGGATTAGAGTGATTTACGATCAAGTTTATGTGAGAAAACGAAATTTGGAGTCTCCTGGTTAAATTTGAGCCTAACCTAACCTAACCTAACCTAACCTAACCTAACCTAACCTAACCAACGTAACCTAACCTAACCTCCCCAAATTGCAGGTACTGTAACCTATCGTGGATTAGAGTGATTTACGATCAAGTTTATGTGAGAAAACGAAATTTGGAGTCTCCTGGTTAAATTTGAGCCTAACCTAACCTAACCTAACCTAACCTAACCTAACCTAACCAACGTAACCTAACCTAACCTCCCCAAATTGCAGGTACTGTAACCTATCGTGGATTAGAGTGATTTACGATCAAGTTTATGTGAGAAAACGAAATTTGGAGTCTCCTGGTTAAATTTGAGCCTAACCTAACCTAACCTAACCTAACCTAACCTAACCTAACCTAACCAACGTAACCTAACCTAACCTCCCCAAATTGCAGGTACTGTAACCTATCGTGGATTAGAGTGATTTACGATCAAGTTTATGTGAGAAAACGACATTTGGAGTCTCCTGGTTAAATTTGAGCCTAACCTAACCTAACCTAACCTAACCTAACCTAACCTAACCTAACCAACGTAACCTAACCTAACCTCCCCAAATTGCAGGTACTGTAACCTATCGTGGATTAGAGTGATTTACGATCAAGTTTATGTGAGAAAACGAAATTTGGAGTCTCCTGGTTAAATTTGAGCCTAACCTAACCTAACCTAACCTAACCTAACCTAACCTAACCAACGTAACCTAACCTAACCTCCCCAAATTGCAGGTACTGTAACCTATCGTGGATTAGAGTGATTTACGATCAAGTTTATGTGAGAAAACGAAATTTGGAGTCTCCTGGTTAAATTTGAGCCTAACCTAACCTAACCTAACCTAACCTAACCTAACCTAACCTAACCAACGTAACCTAACCTAACCTCCCCAAATTGCAGGTACTGTAACCTATCGTGGATTAGAGTGATTTACGATCAAGTTTATGTGAGAAAACGAAATTTGGAGTCTCCTGGTTAAATTTGAGCCTAACCTAACCTAACCTAACCTAACCTAACCTAACCTAACCTAACCAACGTAACCTAACCTAACCTCCCCAAATTGCAGGTACTGTAACCTATCGTGGATTAGAGTGATTTACGATCAAGTTTATGTGAGAAAACGAAATTTGGAGTCTCCTGGTTAAATTTGAGCCTAACCTAACCTAACCTAACCTAACCTAACCTAACCTAACCTAACCAACGTAACCTAACCTAACCTCCCCAAATTGCAGGTACTGTAACCTATCGTGGATTAGAGTGATTTACGATCAAGTTTATGTGAGAAAACGAAATTTGGAGTCTCCTGGTTAAATTTGAGCCTAACCTAACCTAACCTAACCTAACCTAACCTAACCTAACCTAACCAACGTAACCTAACCTAACCTCCCCAAATTGCAGGTACTGTAACCTATCGTGGATTAGAGTGATTTACGATCAAGTTTATGTGAGAAAACGAAATTTGGAGTCTCCTGGTTAAATTTGAGCCTAACCTAACCTAACCTAACCTAACCTAACCTAACCTAACCTAACCAACGTAACCTAACCTAACCTCCCCAAATTGCAGGTACTGTAACCTATCGTGGATTAGAGTGATTTACGATCAAGTTTATGTGAGAAAACGAAATTTGGAGTCTCCTGGTTAAATTTGAGCCTAACCTAACCTAACCTAACCTAACCTAACCTAACCTAACCTAACCAACGTAACCTAACCTAACCTCCCCAAATTGCAGGTACTGTAACCTATCGTGGATTAGAGTGATTTACGATCAAGTTTATGTGAGAAAACGAAATTTGGAGTCTCCTGGTTAAATTTGAGCCTAACCTAACCTAACCTAACCTAACCTAACCTAACCTAACCTAACCAACGTAACCTAACCTAACCTCGCCAAATTGCAGGTACTGTAACCTATCGTGGATTAGAGTGATTTACGATCAAGTTTATGTGAGAAAACGAAATTTGGAGTCTCCTGGTTAAATTTGAGCCTAACCTAACCTAACCTAACCTAACCTAACCTAACCTAACCTAACCAACGTAACCTAACCTAACCTCGCCAAATTGCAGGTACTGTAACCTATCGTGGATTAGAGTGATTTACGATCAAGTTTATGTGAGAAAACGAAATTTGGAGTCTCCTGGTTAAATTTGAGCCTAACCTAACCTAACCTAACCTAACCTAACCTAACCTAACCTAACCAACGTAACCTAACCTAACCTCCCCAAATTGCTGGTACTGTAACCTATCGTGGATTAGAGTGATTTACGATCAAGTTTATGTGAGAAAACGAAATTTGGAGTCTCCTGGTTAAATTTGAGCCTAACCTAACCTAACCTAACCTAACCTAACCTAACCTAACCTAACCAACGTAACCTAACCTAACCTCCCCAAATTGCAGGTACTGTAACCTATCGTGGATTAGAGTGATTTACGATCAAGTTTATGTGAGAAAACGAAATTTGGAGTCTCCTGGTTAAATTTGAGCCTAACCTAACCTAACCTAACCTAACCTAACCTAACCAACGTAACCTAACCTAACCTCCCCAAATTGCAGGTACTGTAACCTATCGTGGATTAGAGTGATTTACGATCAAGTTTATGTGAGAAAACGAAATTTGGAGTCTCCTGGTTAAATTTGAGCCTAACCTAACCTAACCTAACCTAACCTAACCTAACCTAACCAACGTAACCTAACCTAACCTCCCCAAATTGCAGGTACTGTAACCTATCGTGGATTAGAGTGATTTACGATCAAGTTTATGTGAGAAAACGAAATTTGGAGTCTCGTGGTTAAATTTGAGCCTAACCTAACCTAACCTAACCTAACCTAACCTAACCTAACCTAACCAACGTAACCTAACCTAACCTCCCCAAATTGCAGGTACTGTAACCTATCGTGGATTAGAGTGATTTACGATCAAGTTTATGTGAGAAAACGAAATTTGGGGTCTCCTCGTTAAATTTGAGCCTAACCTAACCTAACCTAACCTAACCTAACCTAACCTAACCTAACCAACGTAACCTAACCTAACCTCCCCAAATTGCAGGTACTGTAACCTATCGTGGATTAGAGTGATTTACGATCAAGTTTATGTGAGAAAACGAAATTTGGAGTCTCCTGGTTAAATTTGAGCCTAACCTAACCTAACCTAACCTAACCTAACCTAACCTAACCTAACCAACGTAACCTAACCTAACCTCCCCAAATTGCAGGTACTGTAACCTATCGTGGATTAGAGTGATTTACCATCAACTTTATGTGAGAAAACGAAATTTGGAGTCTCCTGGTTAAATTTGAGCCTAACCTAACCTAACCTAACCTAACCTAACCTAACCTAACCTAACCAACGTAACCTAACCTAACCTCCGCAAATTGCAGGTACTGTAACCTATCGTGGATTAGAGTGATTTACGATCAAGTTTATGTGAGAAAACGAAATTTGGAGTCTCCTGGTTAAATTTGAGCCTAACCTAACCTAACCTAACCTAACCTAACCTAACCTAACCTAACCAACGTAACCTAACCTAACCTCCCCAAATTGCAGGTACTGTAACCTATCGTGGATTAGAGTGATTTACGATCAAGTTTATGTGAGAAAACGAAATTTGGAGTCTCCTGGTTAAATTTGAGCCTAACCTAACCTAACCTAACCTAACCTAACCTAACCTAACCTAACCAACGTAACCTAACCTAACCTCCCCAAATTGCAGGCACTGTAACCTATCGTGGATTAGAGTGATTTACGATCAAGTTTATGTGAGAAAACGAAATTTGGAGTCTCCTGGTTAAATTTGAGCCTAACCTAACCTAACCTAACCTAACCTAACCTAACCTAACCTAACCAACGTAACCTAACCTAACCTCCCCAAATTGCAGGTACTGTAACCTATCGTGGATTAGAGTGATTTACGATCAAGTTTATGTGAGAAAACGAAATTTGGAGTCTCCTGGTTAAATTTGAGCCTAACCTAACCTAACCTAACCTAACCTAACCTAACCTAACCTAACCAACGTAACCTAACCTAACCTCCCCAAATTGCAGGTACTGTAACCTATCGTGGATTAGAGTGATTTACGATCAAGTTTATGTGAGAAAACGAAATTTGGAGTCTCCTGGTTAAATTTGAGCCTAACCTAACCTAACCTAACCTAACCTAACCTAACCTAACCTAACCAACGTAACCTAACCTAACCTCCCCAAATTGCAGGTACTGTAACCTACCGTGGATTAGAGTGATTTACGATCAAGTTTATGTGAGAAAACGAAATTTGGAGTCTCCTGGTTAAATTTGAGCCTAACCTAACCTAACCTAACCTAACCTAACCTAACCTAACCTAACCAACGTAACCTAACCTAACCTCCCCAAATTGCAGGTACTGTAACCTATCGTGGATTAGAGTGATTTACGATCAACTTTATGTGAGAAAACGAAATTTGGAGTCTCCTGGTTAAATTTGAGCCTAACCTAACCTAACCTAACCTAACCTAACCTAACCTAACCTAACCAACGTAACCTAACCTAACCTCCCCAAATTGCAGGTACTGTAACCTATCGTGGATTAGAGTGATTTACGATCAAGTTTATGTGAGAAAACGAAATTTGGAGTCTCCTGGTTAAATTTGAGCCTAACCTAACCTAACCTAACCTAACCTAACCTAACCTAACCTAACCAACGTAACCTAACCTAACCTCCCCAAATTGCAGGTACTGTAACCTATCGTGGATTAGAGTGATTTACGATCAAGTTTATGTGAGAAAACGAAATTTGGAGTCTCCTGGTTAAATTTGAGCCTAACCTAACCTAACCTAACCTAACCTAACCTAACCTAACCTAACCAACGTAACCTAACCTAACCTCCCCAAATTGCAGGTACTGTAACCTATCGTGGATTAGAGTGATTTACGATCAAGTTTATGTGAGAAAACGAAATTTGGTCTCCTGGTTAAATTTGAGCCTAACCTAACCTAACCTAACCTAACCTAACCTAACCTAACCTAACCAACGTAACCTAACCTAACCTCCCCAAATTGCAGGTACTGTAACCTATCGTGGATTAGAGTGATTTACGATCAAGTTTATGTGAGAAAACGAAATTTGGAGTCTCCTGGTTAAATTTGAGCCTAACCTAACCTAACCTAACCTAACCTAACCTAACCTAACCTAACCAACGTAACCTAACCTAACCTCCCCAAATTGCAGGTACTGTAACCTATCGTGGATTAGAGTGATTTACGATCAAGTTTATGTGAGAAAACGAAATTTGGAGTCTCCTGGTTAAATTTGAGCCTAACCTAACCTAACCTAACCTAACCTAACCTAACCTAACCTAACCAACGTAACCTAACCTAACCTCCCCAAATTGCAGGTACTGTAACCTATCGTGGATTAGAGTGATTTACGATCAAGTTTATGTGAGAAAACGAAATTTGGAGTCTCCTGGTTAAATTTGAGCCTAACCTAACCTAACCTAACCTAACCTAACCTAACCTAACCTAACCAACGTAACCTAACCTAACCTCCCCAAATTGCAGGTACTGTAACCTATCGTGGATTAGAGTGATTTACGATCAAGTTTATGTGAGAAAACGAAATTTGGAGTCTCCTGGTTAAATTTGAGCCTAACCTAACCTAACCTAACCTAACCTAACCTAACCTAACCTAACCAACGTAACCTAACCTAACCTCCCCAAATTGCAGGTACTGTAACCTATCGTGGATTAGAGTGATTTACGATCAAGTTTATGTGAGAAAACGAAATTTGGAGTCTCCTGGTTAAATTTGAGCCTAACCTAACCTAACCTAACCTAACCTAACCTAACCAACGTAACCTAACCTAACCTCCCCAAATTGCAGGTACTGTAACCTATCGTGGATTAGAGTGATTTACGATCAAGTTTATGTGAGAAAACGAAATTTGGAGTCTCCTGGTTAAATTTGAGCCTAACCTAACCTAACCTAACCTAACCTAACCTAACCTAACCTAACCAACGTAACCTAACCTAACCTCCCCAAATTGCAGGTACTGTAACCTATCGTGGATTAGAGTGATTTACGATCAAGTTTATGTGAGAAAACGAAATTTGGAGTCTCCTGGTTAAATTTGAGCCTAACCTAACCTAACCTAACCTAACCTAACCTAACCTAACCTAACCAACGTAACCTAACCTAACCTCCCCAAATTGCAGGTACTGTAACCTATCGTGGATTAGAGTGATTTACGATCAAGTTTATGTGAGAAAACGAAATTTGGAGTCTCCTGGTTAAATTTGAGCCTAACCTAACCTAACCTAACCTAACCTAACCTAACCTAACCTAACCAACGTAACCTAACCTAACCTCCCCAAATTGCAGGTACTGTAACCTATCGTGGATTAGAGTGATTTACGATCAAGTTTATGTGAGAAAACGAAATTTGGAGTCTCCTGGTTAAATTTGAGCCTAACCTAACCTAACCTAACCTAACCTAACCTAACCTAACCTAACCAACGTAACCTAACCTAACCTCCCCAAATTGCAGGTACTGTAACCTATCGTGGATTAGAGTGATTTACGATCAAGTTTATGTGAGAAAACGAAATTTGGAGTCTCCTGGTTAAATTTGAGCCTAACCTAACCTAACCTAACCTAACCTAACCTAACCAACGTAACCTAACCTAACCTCCCCAAATTGCAGGTACTGTAACCTATCGTGGATTAGAGTGATTTACGATCAAGTTTATGTGAGAAAACGAAATTTGGAGTCTCCTGGTTAAATTTGAGCCTAACCTAACCTAACCTAACCTAACCTAACCTAACCTAACCTAACCAACGTAACCTAACCTAACCTCCCCAAATTGCAGGTACTGTAACCTATCGTGGATTAGAGTGATTTACGATCAAGTTTATGTGAGAAAACGAAATTTGGAGTCTCCTGGTTAAATTTGAGCCTAACCTAACCTAACCTAACCTAACCTAACCTAACCTAACCAACGTAACCTAACCTAACCTCCCCAAATTGCAGGTACTGTAACCTATCGTGGATTAGAGTGATTTACGATCAAGTTTATGTGAGAAAACGAAATTTGGAGTCTCCTGGTTAAATTTGAGCCTAACCTAACCTAACCTAACCTAACCTAACCTAACCTAACCAACGTAACCTAACCTAACCTCCCCAAATTGCAGGTACTGTAACCTATCGTGGATTAGAGTGATTTACGATCAAGTTTATGTGAGAAAACGAAATTTGGAGTCTCCTGGTTAAATTTGAGCCTAACCTAACCTAACCTAACCTAACCTAACCTAACCTAACCTAACCTAACCTAACCAACGTAACCTAACCTAACCTCCCCAAATTGCAGGTACTGTAACCTATCGTGGATTAGAGTGATTTACGATCAAGTTTATGTGAGAAAACGAAATTTGGAGTCTCCTGGTTAAATTTGAGCCTAACCTAACCTAACCTAACCTAACCTAACCTAACCTAACCTAACCAACGTAACCTAACCTAACCTCCCCAAATTGCAGGTACTGTAACCTATCGTGGATTAGAGTGATTTACGATCAAGTTTATGTGAGAAAACGAAATTTGGAGTCTCCTGGTTAAATTTGAGCCTAACCTAACCTAACCTAACCTAACCTAACCTAACCTCCCCAAATTGCAGGTACTGTAACCTATCGTGGATTAGAGTGATTTACGATCAAGTTTATGTGAGAAAACGAAATTTGGAGTCTCCTGGTTAAATTTGAGCTCAACCTAACCTAACCTAACCTAACCTAACCTAACCAACGTAACCTAACCTAACCTCCCCAAATTGCAGGTACTGTAACCTATCGTGGATTAGAGTGATTTACGATCAAGTTTATGTGAGAAAACGAAATTTGGAGTCTCCTGGTTAAATTTGAGCCTAACCTAACCTAACCTAACCTAACCTAACCTAACCTAACCTAACCAACGTAACCTAACCTAACCTCCCCAAATTGCAGGTACTGTAACCTATCGTGGATTAGAGTGATTTACGATCAAGTTTATGTGAGAAAACGAAATTTGGAGTCTCCTGGTTAAATTTGAGCCTAACCTAACCTAACCTAACCTAACCTAACCTAACCTAACCTAACCTAACCAACGTAACCTAACCTAACCTCCCCAAATTGCAGGTACTGTAACCTATCGTGGATTAGAGTGATTTACGATCAAGTTTATGTGAGAAAACGAAATTTGGAGTCTCCTGGTTAAATTTGAGCCTAACCTAACCTAACCTAACCTAACCTAACCTAACCTAACCAACGTAACCTAACCTAACCTCCCCAAATTGCAGGTACTGTAACCTATCGTGGATTAGAGTGATTTACGATCAAGTTTATGTGAGAAAACGAAATTTGGAGTCTCCTGGTTAAATTTGAGCCTAACCTAACCTAACCTAACCTAACCTAACCTAACCTAACCTAACCAACGTAACCTAACCTAACCTCCCCAAATTGCAGGTACTGTAACCTATCGTGGATTAGAGTGATTTACGATCAAGTTTATGTGAGAAAACGAAATTTGGAGTCTCCTGGTTAAATTTGAGCCTAACCTAACCTAACCTAACCTAACCTAACCTAACCTAACCTAACCAACGTAACCTAACCTAACCTCCCCAAATTGCAGGTACTGTAACCTATCGTGGATTAGAGTGATTTACGATCAAGTTTATGTGAGAAAACGAAATTTGGAGTCTCCTGGTTAAATTTGAGCCTAACCTAACCTAACCTAACCTAACCTAACCTAACCAACGTAACCTAACCTAACCTCCCCAAATTGCAGGTACTGTAACCTATCGTGGATTAGAGTGATTTACGATCAAGTTTATGTGAGAAAACGAAATTTGGAGTCTCCTGGTTAAATTTGAGCCTAACCTAACCTAACCTAACCTAACCTAACCTAACCTAACCTAACCAACGTAACCTAACCTAACCTCCCCAAATTGCAGGTACTGTAACCTATCGTGGATTAGAGTGATTTACGATCAAGTTTATGTGAGAAAACGAAATTTGGAGTCTCCTGGTTAAATTTGAGCCTAACCTAACCTAACCTAACCTAACCTAACCTAACCTAACCTAACCAACGTAACCTAACCTAACCTCCCCAAATTGCAGGTACTGTAACCTATCGTGGATTAGAGTGATTTACGATCAAGTTTATGTGAGAAAACGAAATTTGGAGTCTCCTGGTTAAATTTGAGCCTAACCTAACCTAACCTAACCTAACCTAACCTAACCTAACCTAACCAACGTAACCTAACCTAACCTCCCCAAATTGCAGGTACTGTAACCTATCGTGGATTAGAGTGATTTACGATCAAGTTTATGTGAGAAAACGAAATTTGGAGTCTCCTGGTTAAATTTGAGCCTAACCTAACCTAACCTAACCTAACCTAACCTAACCTAACCAACGTAACCTAACCTAACCTCCCCAAATTGCAGGTACTGTAACCTATCGTGGATTAGAGTGATTTACGATCAAGTTTATGTGAGAAAACTAAATTAGGAGTCTCCTGGTTAAATTTGAGCCTAACCTAACCTAACCTAACCTAACCTAACCTACCTACCCTAACCTAACCAACGTAACCTAACCTAACCTCCCCAAATTGCAGGTACTGTAACCTATCGTGGATTAGAGTGATTTACGATCAAGTTTATGTGAGAAAACGAAATTTGGAGTCTCCTGGTTAAATTTGAGCCTAACCTAACCTAACCTAACCTAACCTAACCTAACCTAACCAACGTAACCTAACCTAACCTCCCCAAATTGCAGGTACTGTAACCTATCGTGGATTAGAGTGATTTACGATCAAGTTTATGTGAGAAAACGAAATTTGGAGTCTCCTGGTTAAATTTGAGCCTAACCTAACCTAACCTAACCTAACCTAACCTAACCTAACCTAACCAACGTAACCTAACCTAACCTCCCCAATTTGCAGGTACTGTAACCGATCGTGGATTAGAGTGATTTACGATCAAGTTTATGTGAGAAAACGAAATTTGGAGTCTCCTGGTTAAATTTGAGCCTAACCTAACCTAACCTAACCTAACCTAACCTAACCTAACCTAACCAACGTAACCTAACCTAACCTCCCCAAATTGCAGGTACTGTAACCTATCGTGGATTAGAGTGATTTACGATCAAGGTTATGTGAGAAAACGAAATTTGGAGTCTCCTGGTTAAATTTGAGCCTAACCTAACCTAACCTAACCTAACCTAACCTAACCTAACCTAACCAACGTAACCTAACCTAACCTCCCCAAATTGCAGGTACTGTAACCTATCGTGGATTAGAGTGATTTACGATCAAGTTTATGTGAGAAAACGAAATTTGGAGTCTCCTGGTTAAATTTGAGCCTAACCTAACCTAACCTAACCTAACCTAACCTAACCTAACCTAACCAACGTAACCTAACCTAACCTCCCCAAATTGCAGGTACTGTAACCTATCGTGGATTAGAGTGATTTACGATCAAGTTTATGTGAGAAAACGAAATTTGGAGTCTCCTGGTTAAATTTGAGCCTAACCTAACCTAACCTAACCTAACCTAACCTAACCTAACCTAACCAACGTAACCTAACCTAACCTCCCCAAATTGCAGGTACTGTAACCTATCGTGGATTAGAGTGATTTACGATCAAGTTTATGTGAGAAAACGAAATTTGGAGTCTCCTGGTTCAATTTGAGCCTAACCTAACCTAACCTAACCTAACCTAACCTAACCTAACCTAACCAACGTAACCTAACCTAACCTCCCCAAATTGCAGGTACTGTAACCTATCGTGGATTAGAGTGATTTACGATCAAGTTTATGTGAGAAAACGAAATTTGGAGTCTCCTGGTTAAATTTGAGCCTAACCTAACCTAACCTAACCTAACCTAACCTAACCTAACCTAACCAACGTAACCTAACCTAACCTCCCCAAATTGCAGGTACTGTAACCTATCGTGGATTAGAGTGATTTACGATCAAGTTTATGTGAGAAAACGAAATTTGGAGTCTCCTGGTTAAATTTGAGCCTAACCTAACCTAACCTAACCTAACCTAACCTAACCTAACCTAACCAACGTAACCTAACCTAACCTCCCCAAATTGCAGGTACTGTAACCTATCGTGGATTAGAGTGATTTACGATCAAGTTTATGTGAGAAAACGAAATTTGGAGTCTCCTGGTTAAATTTGAGCCTAACCTAACCTAACCTAACCTAACCTAACCTAACCTAACCTAACCAACGTAACCTAACCTAACCTCCCCAAATTGCAGGTACTGTAACATATCGTGGATTAGAGTGATTTACGATCAAGTTTATGTGAGAAAACGAAATTTGGAGTCTCCTGGTTAAATTTGAGCCTAACCTAACCTAACCTAACCTAACCTAACCTAACCTAACCTAACCAACGTAACCTAACCTAACCTCCCCAAATTGCAGGTACTGTAACCTATCGTGGATTAGAGTGATTTACGATCAAGTTTATGTGAGAAAACGAAATTTGGAGTCTCCTGGTTAAATTTGAGCCTAACCTAACCTAACCTAACCTAACCTAACCTAACCTAACCTAACCAACGTAACCTAACCTAACCTCCCCAAATTGCAGGTACTGTAACCTATCGTGGATTAGAGTGATTTACGATCAAGTTTATGTGAGAAAACGAAATTTGGAGTCTCCTGGTTAAATTTGAGCCTAACCTAACCTAACCTAACCTAACCTAACCTAACCTAACCTAACCAACGTAACCTAACCTAACCTCCCCAAATTGCAGGTACTGTAACCTATCGTGGATTAGAGTGATTTACGATCAAGTTTATGTGAGAAAACGAAATTTGGAGTCTCCTGGTTAAATTTGAGCCTAACCTAACCTAACCTAACCTAACCTAACCTAACCTAACCTAACCAACGTAACCTAACCTAACCTCCCCAAATTGCAGGTACTGTAACCTATCGTGGATTAGAGTGATTTACGATCAAGTTTATGTGAGAAAACGAAATTTGGAGTCTCCTGGTTAAATTTGAGCCTAACCTAACCTAACCTAACCTAACCTAACCTAACCTAACCTAACCAACGTAACCTAACCTAACCTCCCCAAATTGCAGGTACTGTAACCTATCGTGGATTAGAGTGATTTACGATCAAGTTTATGTGAGAAAACGAAATTTGGAGTCTCCTGGTTAAATTTGAGCCTAACCTAACCTAACCTAACCTAACCTAACCTAACCTAACCTAACCAACGTAACCTAACCTAACCTCCCCAAATTGCAGGTACTGTAACCTATCGTGGATTAGAGTGATTTACGATGAAGTTTATGTGAGAAAACGAAATTTGGAGTCTCCTGGTTAAATTTGAGCCTAACCTAACCTAACCTAACCTAACCTAACCTAACCTAACCAACGTAACCTAACCTAACCTCCCCAAATTGCAGGTACTGTAACCTATCGTGGATTAGAGTGATTTACGATCAAGTTTATGTGAGAAAACGAAATTTGGAGTCTCCTGGTTAAATTTGAGCCTAACCTAACCTAACCTAACCTAACCTAACCTAACCTAACCTAACCAACGTAACCTAACCTAACCTCCCCAAATTGCAGGTACTGTAACCTATCGTGGATTAGAGTGATTTACGATCAAGTTTATGTGAGAAAACGAAATTTGGAGTCTCCTGGTTAAATTTGAGCCTAACCTAACCTAACCTAACCTAACCTAACCTAACCTAACCTAACCAACGTAACCTAACCTAACCTCGCCAAATTGCAGGTACTGTAACCTATCGTGGATTAGAGTGATTTACGATCAAGTTTATGTGAGAAAACGAAATTTGGAGTCTCCTGGTTAAATTTGAGCCTAACCTAACCTAACCTAACCTAACCTAACCTAACCTAACCTAACCAACGTAACCTAACCTAACCTCCCCAAATTGCAGGTACTGTAACCTATCGTGGATTAGAGTGATTTACGATCAAGTTTATGTGAGAAAACGAAATTTGGAGTCTCCTGGTTAAATTTGAGCCTAACCTAACCTAACCTAACCTAACCTAACCTAACCAACGTAACCTAACCTAACCTCCCCAAATTGCAGGTACTGTAACCTATCGTGGATTAGAGTGATTTACGATCAAGTTTATGTGAGAAAACGAAATTTGGAGTCTCCTGGTTAAATTTGAGCCTAACCTAACCTAACCTAACCTAACCTAACCTAACCTAACCTAACCAACGTAACCTAACCTAACCTCCCCAAATTGCAGGTACTGTAACCTATCGTGGATTAGAGTGATTTACGATCAAGTTTATGTGAGAAAACGAAATTTGGAGTCTCCTGGTTAAATTTGAGCCTAACCTAACCTAACCTAACCTAACCTAACCTAACCTAACCTAACCAACGTAACCTAACCTAACCTCCCCAAATTGCAGGTACTGTAACCTATCGTGGATTAGAGTGATTTACGATCAAGTTTATGTGAGAAAACGAAATTTGGAGTCTCCTGGTTAAATTTGAGCCTAACCTAACCTAACCTAACCTAACCTAACCTAACCTAACCAACGTAACCTAACCTAACCTCCCCAAATTGCAGGTACTGTAACCTATCGTGGATTAGAGTGATTTACGATCAAGTTTATGTGAGAAAACGAAATTTGGAGTCTCCTGGTTAAATTTGAGCCTAACCTAACCTAACCTAACCTAACCTAACCTAACCTAACCTAACCAACGTAACCTAACCTAACCTCCCCAAATTGCAGGTACTGTAACCTATCGTGGATTAGAGTGATTTACGATCAAGTTTATGTGAGAAAACGAAATTTGGAGTCTCCTGGTTAAATTTGAGCCTAACCTAACCTAACCTAACCTAACCTAACCTAACCTAACCTAACCAACGTAACCTAACCTAACCTCCCCAAATTGCAGGTACTGTAACCTATCGTGGATTAGAGTGATTTACGATCAAGTTTATGTGAGAAAACGAAATTTGGAGTCTCCTGGTTAAATTTGAGCCTAACCTAACCTAACCTAACCTAACCTAACCTAACCTAACCTAACCAACGTAACCTAACCTAACCTCCCCAAATTGCAGGTACTGTAACCTATCGTGGATTAGAGTGATTTACGATCAAGTTTATGTGAGAAAACGAAATTTGGAGTCTCCTGGTTAAATTTGAGCCTAACCTAACCTAACCTAACCTAACCTAACCTAACCTAACCAACGTAACCTAACCTAACCTCCCCAAATTGCAGGTACTGTAACCTATCGTGGATTAGAGTGATTTACGATCAAGTTTATGTGAGAAAACGAAATTTGGAGTCTCCTGGTTAAATTTGAGCCTAACCTAACCTAACCTAACCTAACCTAACCTAACCTAACCAACGTAACCTAACCTAACCTCCCCAAATTGCAGGTACTGTAACCTATCGTGGATTAGAGTGATTTACGATCAAGTTTATGTGAGAAAACGAAATTTGGAGTCTCCTGGTTAAATTTGAGCCTAACCTAACCTAACCTAACCTAACCTAACCTAACCAACGTAACCTAACCTAACCTCCCCAAATTGCAGGTACTGTAACCTATCGTGGATTAGAGTGATTTACGATCAAGTTTATGTGAGAAAACGAAATTTGGAGTCTCCTGGTTAAATTTGAGCCTAACCTAACCTAACCTAACCTAACCTAACCTAACCTAACCTAACCAACGTAACCTAACCTAACCTCCCCAAATTGCAGGTACTGTAACCTATCGTGGATTAGAGTGATTTACGATCAAGTTTATGTGAGAAAACGAAATTTGGAGTCTCCTGGTGAAATTTGAGCCTAACCTAACCTAACCTAACCTAACCTAACCTAACCTAACCTAACCAACGTAACCTAACCTAACCTCCCCAAATTGCAGGTACTGTAACCTATCGTGGATTAGAGTGATTTACGATCAAGTTTATGTGAGAAAACGAAATTTGGAGTCTCCTGGTTAAATTTGAGCCTAACCTAACCTAACCTAACCTAACCTAACCTAACCAACGTAACCTAACCTAACCTCCCCAAATTGCAGGTACTGTAACCTATCGTGGATTAGAGTGATTTACGATCAAGTTTATGTGAGAAAACGAAATTTGGAGTCTCCTGGTTAAATTTGAGCCTAACCTAACCTAACCTAACCTAACCTAACCTAACCTAACCTAACCAACGTAACCTAACCTAACCTCCCCAAATTGCAGGTACTGTAACCTATCGTGGATTAGAGTGATTTACGATCAAGTTTATGTGAGAAAACGAAATTTGGAGTCTCCTGGTTAAATTTGAGCCTAACCTAACCTAACCTAACCTAACCTAACCTAACCTAACCTAACCAACGTAACCTAACCTAACCTCCCCAAATTGCAGGTACTGTAACCTATCGTGGATTAGAGTGATTTACGATCAAGTTTATGTGAGAAAACGAAATTTGGAGTCTCCTGGTTAAATTTGAGCCTAACCTAACCTAACCTAACCTAACCTAACCTAACCTAACCTAACCAACGTAACCTAACCTAACCTCCCCAAATTGCAGGTACTGTAACCTATCGTGGATTAGAGTGATTTACGATCAAGTTTATGTGAGAAAACGAAATTTGGAGTCTCCTGGTTAAATTTGAGCCTAACCTAACCTAACCTAACCTAACCTAACCTAACCTAACCTAACCAACGTAACCTAACCTAACCTCCCCAAATTGCAGGTACTGTAACCTATCCTGGATTAGAGTGATTTACGATCAAGTTTATGTGAGAAAACGAAATTTGGAGTCTCCTGGTTAAATTTGAGCCTAACCTAACCTAACCTAACCTAACCTAACCTAACCTAACCTAACCAACGTAACCTAACCTAACCTCCCCAAATTGCAGGTACTGTAACCTATCGTGGATTAGAGTGATTTACGATCAAGTTTATGTGAGAAAACGAAATTTGGAGTCTCCTGGTTAAATTTGAGCCTAACCTAACCTAACCTAACCTAACCTAACCTAACCAACGTAACCTAACCTAACCTCCCCAAATTGCAGGTACTGTAACCTATCGTGGATTAGAGTGATTTACGATCAAGTTTATGTGAGAAAACGAAATTTGGAGTCTCCTGGTTAAATTTGAGCCTAACCTAACCTAACCTAACCTAACCTAACCTAACCTAACCTAACCAACGTAACCTAACCTAACCTCCCCAAATTGCAGGTACTGTAACCTATCGTGCATTAGAGTGATTTACGATCAAGTTTATGTGAGAAAACGAAATTTGGAGTCTCCTGGTTAAATTTGAGCCTAACCTAACCTAACCTAACCTAACCTAACCTAACCTAACCTAACCAACGTAACCTAACCTAACCTCCGCAAATTGCAGGTACTGTAACCTATCGTGGATTAGAGTGATTTACGATCAAGTTTATGTGAGAAAACGAAATTTGGAGTCTCCTGGTTAAATTTGAGCCTAACCTAACCTAACCTAACCTAACCTAACCTAACCTAACCTAACCAACGTAACCTAACCTAACCTCCCCAAATTGCAGGCACTGTAACCTATCGTGGATTAGAGTGATTTACGATCAAGTTTATGTGAGAAAACGAAATTTGGAGTCTCCTGGTTAAATTTGAGCCTAACCTAACCTAACCTAACCTAACCTAACCTAACCTAACCTAACCAACGTAACCTAACCTAACCTCCCCAAATTGCAGGTACTGTAACCTATCGTGGATTAGAGTGATTTACGATCAAGTTTATGTGAGAAAACGAAATTTGGAGTCTCCTGGTTAAATTTGAGCCTAACCTAACCTAACCTAACCTAACCTAACCTAACCTAACCAACGTAACCTAACCTAACCTCCCCAAATTGCAGGTACTGTAACCTATCGTGGATTAGAGTGATTTACGATCAAGTTTATGTGAGAAAACGAAATTTGGAGTCTCCTGGTTAAATTTGAGCCTAACCTAACCTAACCTAACCTAACCTAACCTAACCTAACCTAACCAACGTAACCTAACCTAACCTCCCCAAATTGCAGGTACTGTAACCTATCGTGGATTAGAGTGATTTACGATCAAGTTTATGTGAGAAAACGAAATTTGGAGTCTCCTGGTTAAATTTGAGCCTAACCTAACCTAACCTAACCTAACCTAACCTAACCTAACCTAACCAACGTAACCTAACCTAACCTCCCCAAATTGCAGGTACTGTAACCTATCGTGGATTAGAGTGATTTACGATCAAGTTTATGTGAGAAAACGAAATTTGGAGTCTCCTGGTTAAATTTGAGCCTAACCTAACCTAACCTAACCTAACCTAACCTAACCTAACCTAACCAACGTAACCTAACCTAACCTCCCCAAATTGCAGGTACTGTAACCTATCGTGGATTAGAGTGATTTACGATCAAGTTTATGTGAGAAAACGAAATTTGGAGTCTCCTGGTTAAATTTGAGCCTAACCTAACCTAACCTAACCTAACCTAACCTAACCTAACCTAACCAACGTAACCTAACCTAACCTCCCCAAATTGCAGGTACTGTAACCTATCGTGGATTAGAGTGATTTACGATCAAGTTTATGTGAGAAAACGAAATTTGGAGTCTCCTGGTTAAATTTGAGCCTAACCTAACCTAACCTAACCTAACCTAACCTAACCTAACCTAACCAACGTAACCTAACCTAACCTCCCCAAATTGCAGGTACTGTAACCTATCGTGGATTAGAGTGATTTACGATCAAGTTTATGTGAGAAAACGAAATTTGGAGTCTCCTGGTTAAATTTGAGCCTAACCTAACCTAACCTAACCTAACCTAACCTAACCAACGTAACCTAACCTAACCTCCCCAAATTGCAGGTACTGTAACCTATCGTGGATTAGAGTGATTTACGATCAAGTTTATGTGAGAAAACGAAATTTGGAGTCTCCTGGTTAAATTTGAGCCTAACCTAACCTAACCTAACCTAACCTAACCTAACCTAACCTAACCAACGTAACCTAACCTAACCTCCCCAAATTGCAGGTACTGTAACCTATCGTGGATTAGAGTGATTTACGATCAAGTTTATGTGAGAAAACGAAATTTGGAGTCTCCTGGTTAAATTTGAGCCTAACCTAACCTAACCTAACCTAACCTAACCTAACCTAACCTAACCAACGTAACCTAACCTAACCTCCCCAAATTGCAGGTACTGTAACCTATCGTGGATTAGAGTGATTTACGATCAAGTTTATGTGAGAAAACGAAATTTGGAGTCTCCTGGTTAAATTTGAGCCTAACCTAACCTAACCTAACCTAACCTAACCTAACCTAACCTAACCAACGTAACCTAACCTAACCTCCCCAAATTGCAGGTACTGTAACCTATCGTGGATTAGAGTGATTTACGATCAAGTTTATGTGAGAAAACGAAATTTGGAGTCTCCTGGTTAAATTTGAGCCTAACCTAACCTAACCTAACCTAACCTAACCTAACCTAACCTAACCAACGTAACCTAACCTAACCTCCCCAAATTGCAGGTACTGTAACCTATCGTGGATTAGAGTGATTTACGATCAAGTTTATGTGAGAAAACGAAATTTGGAGTCTCCTGGTTAAATTTGAGCCTAACCTAACCTAACCTAACCTAACCTAACCTAACCAACGTAACCTAACCTAACCTCCCCAAATTGCAGGTACTGTAACCTATCGTGGATTAGAGTGATTTACGATCAAGTTTATGTGAGAAAACGAAATTTGGAGTCTCCTGGTTAAATTTGAGCCTAACCTAACCTAACCTAACCTAACCTAACCTAACCTAACCTAACCAACGTAACCTAACCTAACCTCCCCAAATTGCAGGTACTGTAACCTATCGTGGATTAGAGTGATTTACGATCAAGTTTATGTGAGAAAACGAAATTTGGAGTCTCCTGGTTAAATTTGAGCCTAACCTAACCTAACCTAACCTAACCTAACCTAACCAACGTAACCTAACCTAACCTCCCCAAATTGCAGGTACTGTAACCTATCGTGGATTAGAGTGATTTACGATCAAGTTTATGTGAGAAAACGAAATTTGGAGTCTCCTGGTTAAATTTGAGCCTAACCTAACCTAACCTAACCTAACCTAACCTAACCTAACCTAACCAACGTAACCTAACCTAACCTCCCCAAATTGCAGGTACTGTAACCTATCGTGGATTAGAGTGATTTACGATCAAGTTTATGTGAGAAAACGAAATTTGGAGTCTCCTGGTTAAATTTGAGCCTAACCTAACCTAACCTAACCTAACCTAACCTAACCTAACCTAACCAACGTAACCTAACCTAACCTCCCCAAATTGCAGGTACTGTAACCTATCGTGGATTAGAGTGATTTACGATCAAGTTTATGTGAGAAAACGAAATTTGGAGTCTCCTGGTTAAATTTGAGCCTAACCTAACCTAACCTAACCTAACCTAACCTAACCTAACCTAACCAACGTAACCTAACCTAACCTCCCCAAATTGCAGGTACTGTAACCTATCGTGGATTAGAGTGATTTACGATCAAGTTTATGTGAGAAAACGAAATTTGGAGTCTCCTGGTTAAATTTGAGCCTAACCTAACCTAACCTAACCTAACCTAACCTAACCTAACCTAACCAACGTAACCTAACCTAACCTCCCCAAATTGCAGGTACTGTAACCTATCGTGGATTAGAGTGATTTACGATCAAGTTTATGTGAGAAAACGAAATTTGGAGTCTCCTGGTTAAATTTGAGCCTAACCTAACCTAACCTAACCTAACCTAACCTAACCTAACCTAACCAACGTAACCTAACCTAACCTCCCCAAATTGCAGGTACTGTAACCTATCGTGGATTAGAGTGATTTACGATCAAGTTTATGTGAGAAAACGAAATTTGGAGTCTCCTGGTTAAATTTGAGCCTAACCTAACCTAACCTAACCTAACCTAACCTAACCTAACCTAACCAACGTAACCTAACCTAACCTCCCCAAATTGCAGGTACTGTAACCTATCGTGGATTAGAGTGATTTACGATCAAGTTTATGTGAGAAAACGAAATTTGGAGTCTCCTGGTTAAATTTGAGCCTAACCTAACCTAACCTAACCTAACCTAACCTAACCTAACCAACGTAACCTAACCTAACCTCCCCAAATTGCAGGTACTGTAACCTATAGTGGATTAGAGTGATTTACGATCAAGTTTATGTGAGAAAACGAAATTTGGAGTCTCCTGGTTAAATTTGAGCCTAACCTAACCTAACCTAACCTAACCTAACCTAACCTAACCTAACCAACGTAACCTAACCTAACCTCCCCAAATTGCAGGTACTGTAACCTATCGTGGATTAGAGTGATTTACGATCAAGTTTATGTGAGAAAACGAAATTTGGAGTCTCCTGGTTAAATTTGAGCCTAACCTAACCTAACCTAACCTAACCTAACCTAACCTAACCTAACCAACGTAACCTAACCTAACCTCCCCAAATTGCAGGTACTGTAACCTATCGTGGATTAGAGTGATTTACGATCAAGTTTATGTGAGAAAACGAAATTTGGAGTCTCCTGGTTAAATTTGAGCCTAACCTAACCTAACCTAACCTAACCTAACCTAACCTAACCTAACCAACGTAACCTAACCTAACCTCCCCAAATTGCAGGTACTGTAACCTATCGTGGATTAGAGTGATTTACGATCAAGTTTATGTGAGAAAACGAAATTTGGAGTCTCCTGGTTAAATTTGAGCCTAACCTAACCTAACCTAACCTAACCTAACCTAACCTAACCTAACCAACGTAACCTAACCTAACCTCCCCAAATTGCAGGTACTGTAACCTATCGTGGATTAGAGTGATTTACGATCAAGTTTATGTGAGAAAACGAAATTTGGAGTCTCCTGGTTAAATTTGAGCCTAACCTAACCTAACCTAACCTAACCTAACCTAACCTAACCTAACCTAACCAACGTAACCTAACCTAACCTCCCCAAATTGCAGGTACTGTAACCTATCGTGGATTAGAGTGATTTACGATCAAGTTTATGTGAGAAAACGAAATTTGGAGTCTCCTGGTTAAATTTGAGCCTAACCTAACCTAACCTAACCTAACCTAACCTAACCTAACCTAACCAACGTAACCTAACCTAACCTCCCCAAATTGCAGGTACTGTAACCTATCGTGGATTAGAGTGATTTACGATCAAGTTTATGTGAGAAAACGAAATTTGGAGTCTCCTGGTTAAATTTGAGCCTAACCTAACCTAACCTAACCTAACCTAACCTAACCTAACCAACGTAACCTAACCTAACCTCCCCAAATTGCAGGTACTGTAACCTATCGTGGATTAGAGTGATTTACGATCAAGTTTATGTGAGAAAACGAAATTTGGAGTCTCCTGGTTAAATTTGAGCCTAACCTAACCTAACCTAACCTAACCTAACCTAACCTAACCTAACCAACGTAACCTAACCTAACCTCCCCAAATTGCAGGTACTGTAACCTATCGTGGATTAGAGTGATTTACGATCAAGTTTATGTGAGAAAACGAAATTTGGAGTCTCCTGGTTAAATTTGAGCCTAACCTAACCTAACCTAACCTAACCTAACCTAACCTAACCTAACCTAACCAACGTAACCTAACCTAACCTCCCCAAATTGCAGGTACTGTAACCTATCGTGGATTAGAGTGATTTACGATCAAGTTTATGTGAGAAAACGAAATTTGGAGTCTCCTGGTTAAATTTGAGCCTAACCTAACCTAACCTAACCTAACCTAACCTAACCAACGTAACCTAACCTAACCTCCCCAAATTGCAGGTACTGTAACCTATCGTGGATTAGAGTGATTTACGATCAAGTTTATGTGAGAAAACGAAATTTGGAGTCTCCTGGTTAAATTTGAGCCTAACCTAACCTAACCTAACCTAACCTAACCTAACCTAACCAACGTAACCTAACCTAACCTCCCCAAATTGCAGGTACTGTAACCTATCGTGGATTAGAGTGATTTACGATCAAGTTTATGTGAGAAAACGAAATTTGGAGTCTCCTGGTTAAATTTGAGCCTAACCTAACCTAACCTAACCTAACCTAACCTAACCTAACCTAACCAACGTAACCTAACCTAACCTCCCCAAATTGCAGGTACTGTAACCTATCGTGGATTAGAGTGATTTACGATCAAGTTTATGTGAGAAAACGAAATTTGGAGTCTCCTGGTTAAATTTGAGCCTAACCTAACCTAACCTAACCTAACCTAACCTAACCTAACCTAACCAACGTAACCTAACCTAACCTCCCCAAATTGCAGGTACTGTAACCTATCGTGGATTAGAGTGATTTACGATCAAGTTTATGTGAGAAAACGAAATTTGGAGTCTCCTGGTTAAATTTGAGCCTAACCTAACCTAACCTAACCTAACCTAACCTAACCAACGTAACCTAACCTAACCTCCCCAAATTGCAGGTACTGTAACCTATCGTGGATTAGAGTGATTTACGATCAAGTTTATGTGAGAAAACGAAATTTGGAGTCTCCTGGTTAAATTTGAGCCTAACCTAACCTAACCTAACCTAACCTAACCTAACCTAACCAACGTAACCTAACCTAACCTCCCCAAATTGCAGGTACTGTAACCTATCGTGGATTAGAGTGATTTACGATCAAGTTTATGTGAGAAAACGAAATTTGGAGTCTCCTGGTTAAATTTGAGCCTAACCTAACCTAACCTAACCTAACCTAACCTAACCTAACCTAACCAACGTAACCTAACCTAACCTCCCCAAATTGCAGGTACTGTAACCTATCGTGGATTAGAGTGATTTACGATCAAGTTTATGTGAGAAAACGAAATTTGGAGTCTCCTGGTTAAATTTGAGCCTAACCTAACCTAACCTAACCTAACCTAACCTAACCTAACCTAACCAACGTAACCTCACCTAACCTCCCCAAATCGCAGGTACTGTAACCTATCGTGGATTAGAGTGATTTACGATCAAGTTTATGTGAGAAAACGAAATTTGGAGTCTCCTGGTTAAATTTGAGCCTAACCTAACCTAACCTAACCTAACCTAACCAACGTAACCTAACCTAACCTCCCCAAATTGCAGGTACTGTAACCTATCGTGGATTAGAGTGATTTACGATCAAGTTTATGTGAGAAAACGAAATTTGGAGTCTCCTGGTTAAATTTGAGCCTAACCTAACCTAACCTAACCTAACCTAACCTAACCAACGTAACCTAACCTAACCTCCCCAAATTGCAGGTACTGTAACCTATCGTGGATTAGAGTGATTTACGATCAAGTTTATGTGAGAAAACGAAATTTGGAGTCTCCTGGTTAAATTTGAGCCTAACCTAACCTAACCTAACCTAACCTAACCTAACCAACGTAACCTAACCTAACCTCCCCAAATTGCAGGTACTGTAACCTATCGTGGATTAGAGTGATTTACGATCAAGTTTATGTGAGAAAACGAAATTTGGAGTCTCCTGGTTAAATTTGAGCCTAACCTAACCTAACCTAACCTAACCTAACCTAACCTAACCTAACCAACGTAACCTAACCTAACCTCCCCAAATTGCAGGTACTGTAACCTATCGTGGATTAGAGTGATTTACGATCAAGTTTATGTGAGAAAACGAAATTTGGAGTCTCCTGGTTAAATTTGAGCCTAACCTAACCTAACCTAACCTAACCTAACCTAACCTAACCAACGTAACCTAACCTAACCTCCCCAAATTGCAGGTACTGTAACCTATCGTGGATTAGAGTGATTTACGATCAAGTTTATGTGAGAAAACGAAATTTGGAGTCTCCTGGTTAAATTTGAGCCTAACCTAACCTAACCTAACCTAACCTAACCTAACCAACGTAACCTAACCTAACCTCCCCAAATTGCAGGTACTGTAACCTATCGTGGATTAGAGTGATTTACGATCAAGTTTATGTGAGAAAACGAAATTTGGAGTCTCCTGGTTAAATTTGAGCCTAACCTAACCTAACATAACATAACCTAACCTAACCTAACCAACGTAACCTAACCTAACCTCCCCAAATTGCAGGTACTGTAACCTATCGTGGATTAGAGTGATTTACGATCAAGTTTATGTGAGAAAACGAAATTTGGAGTCTCCTGGTTAAATTTGAGCCTAACCTAACCTAACCTAACCTAACCTAACCTAACCTAACCTAACCAACGTAACCTAACCTAACCTCCCCAAATTGCAGGTACTGTAACCTATCGTGGATTAGAGTGATTTACGATCAAGTTTATGTGAGAAAACGAAATTTGGAGTCTCCTGGTTAAATTTGAGCCTAACCTAACCTAACCTAACCTAACCTAACCTAACCTAACCTAACCAACGTAACCTAACCTAACCTCCCCAAATTGCAGGTACTGTAACCTATCGTGGATTAGAGTGATTTACGATCAAGTTAATGTGAGAAAACGAAATTTGGAGTCTCCTGGTTAAATTTGAGCCTAACCTAACCTAACCTAACCTAACCTAACCTAACCTAACCAACGTAACCTAACCTAACCTCCCCAAATTGCAGGTACTGTAACCTATCGTGGATTAGAGTGATTTACGATCAAGTTTATGTGAGAAAACGAAATTTGGAGTCTCCTGGTTAAATTTGAGCCTAACCTAACCTAACCTAACCTAACCTAACCTAACCTAACCTAACCAACGTAACCTAACCTAACCTCCCCAAATTGCAGGTACTGTAACCTATCGTGGATTAGAGTGATTTACGATCAAGTTTATGTGAGAAAACGAAATTTGGAGTCTCCTGGTTAAATTTGAGCCTAACCTAACCTAACCTAACCTAACCTAACCTAACCTAACCAACGTAACCTAACCTAACCTCCCCAAATTGCAGGTACTGTAACCTATCGTGGATTAGAGTGATTTACGATCAAGTTTATGTGAGAAAACGAAATTTGGAGTCTCCTGGTTAAATTTGAGCCTAACCTAACCTAACCTAACCTAACCTAACCTAACCTAACCTAACCAACGTAACCTAACCTAACCTCCCCAAATTGCAGGTACTGTAACCTATCGTGGATTAGAGTGATTTACGATCAAGTTTATGTGAGAAAACGAAATATGGAGTCTCCTGGTTAAATTTGAGCCTAACCTAACCTAACCTAACCTAACCTAACCTAACCTAACCTAACCAACGTAACCTAACCTAACCTCCCCAAATTGCAGGTACTGTAACCTATCGTGGATTAGAGTGATTTACGATCAAGTTTATGTGAGAAAACGAAATTTGGAGTCTCCTGGTTAAATTTGAGCCTAACCTAACCTAACCTAACCTAACCTAACCTAACCTAACCTAACCAACGTAACCTAACCTAACCTCCCCAAATTGCAGGTACTGTAACCTATCGTGGATTAGAGTGATTTACGATCAAGTTTATGTGAGAAAACGAAATTTGGAGTCTCCTGGTTAAATTTGAGCCTAACCTAACCTAACCTAACCTAACCTAACCTAACCTAACCTAACCAACGTAACCTAACCTAACCTCCCCAAATTGCAGGTACTGTAACCTATCGTGGATTAGAGTGATTTACGATCAAGTTTATGTGAGAAAACGAAATTTGGAGTCTCCTGGTTAAATTTGAGCCTAACCTAACCTAACCTAACCTAACCTAACCTAACCTAACCAACGTAACCTAACCTAACCTCCCCAAATTGCAGGTACTGTAACCTATCGTGGATTAGAGTGATTTACGATCAAGTTTATGTGAGAAAACGAAATTTGGAGTCTCCTGGTTAAATTTGAGCCTAACCTAACCTAACCTAACCTAACCTAACCTAACCTAACCTAACCAACGTAACCTAACCTAACCTCCCCAAATTGCAGGTACTGTAACCTATCGTGGATTAGAGTGATTTACGATCAAGTTTATGTGAGAAAACGAAATTTGGAGTCTCCTGGTTAAATTTGAGCCTAACCTAACCTAACCTAACCTAACCTAACCTAACCTAACCTAACCAACGTAACCTAACCTAACCTCCCCAAATTGCAGGTACTGTAACCTATCGTGGATTAGAGTGATTTACGATCAAGTTTATGTGAGAAAACGAAATTTGGAGTCTCCTGGTTAAATTTGAGCCTAACCTAACCTAACCTAACCTAACCTAACCTAACCTAACCTAACCAACGTAACCTAACCTAACCTCCCCAAATTGCAGGTACTGTAACCTATCGTGGATTAGAGTGATTTACGATCAAGTTTATGTGAGAAAACGAAATTTGGAGTCTCCTGGTTAAATTTGAGCCTAACCTAACCTAACCTAACCTAACCTAACCTAACCTAACCTAACCAACGTAACCTAACCTAACCTCCCCAAATTGCAGGTACTGTAACCTATCGTGGATTAGAGTGATTTACGATCAAGTTTATGTGAGAAAACGAAATTTGGAGTCTCCTGGTTAAATTTGAGCCTAACCTAACCTAACCTAACCTAACCTAACCTAACCTAACCTAACCAACGTAACCTAACCTAACCTCCCCAAATTGCAGGTACTGTAACCTATCGTGGATTAGAGTGATTTACGATCAAGTTTATGTGAGAAAACGAAATTTGGAGTCTCCTGGTTAAATTTGAGCCTAACCTAACCTAACCTAACCTAACCTAACCTAACCTAACCTAACCAACGTAACCTAACCTAACCTCCCCAAATTGCAGGTACTGTAACCTATCGTGGATTAGAGTGATTTACGATCAAGTTTATGTGAGAAAACGAAATTTGGAGTCTCCTGGTTAAATTTGAGCCTAACCTAACCTAACCTAACCTAACCTAACCTAACCTAACCTAACCAACGTAACCTATCCTAACCTCCCCAAATTGCAGGTACTGTAACCTATCGTGGATTAGAGTGATTTACGATCAAGTTTATGTGAGAAAACGAAATTTGGAGTCTCCTGGTTAAATTTGAGCCTAACCTAACCTAACCTAACCTAACCTAACCTAACCTAACCTAACCAACGTAACCTAACCTAACCTCCCCAAATTGCAGGTACTGTAACCTATCGTGGATTAGAGTGATTTACGATCAAGTTTATGTGAGAAAACGAAATTTGGAGTCTCCTGGTTAAATTTGAGCCTAACCTAACCTAACCTAACCTAACCTAACCTAACCTAACCTAACCAACGTAACCTAACCTAACCTCCCCAAATTGCAGGTACTGTAACCTATCGTGGATTAGAGTGATTTACGATCAAGTTTATGTGAGAAAACGAAATTTGGAGTCTCCTGGTTAAATTTGAGCCTAACCTAACCTAACCTAACCTAACCTAACCTAACCTAACCAACGTAACCTAACCTAACCTCCCCAAATTGCAGGTACTGTAACCTATCGTGGATTAGAGTGATTTACGATCAAGTTTATGTGAGAAAACGAAATTTGGAGTCTCCTGGTTAAATTTGAGCCTAACCTAACCTAACCTAACCTAACCTAACCTAACCTAACCTAACCAACGTAACCTAACCTAACCTCCCCAAATTGCAGGTACTGTAACCTATCGTGGATTAGAGTGATTTACGATCAAGTTTATGTGAGAAAACGAAATTTGGAGTCTCCTGGTTAAATTTGAGCCTAACCTAACCTAACCTAACCTAACCTAACCTAACCTAACCTAACCAACGTAACCTAACCTAACCTCCCCAAATTGCAGGTACTGTAACCTATCGTGGATTAGAGTGATTTACGATCAAGTTTATGTGAGAAAACGAAATTTGGAGTCTCCTGGTTAAATTTGAGCCTAACCTAACCTAACCTAACCTAACCTAACCTAACCTAACCTAACCAACGTAACCTAACCTAACCTCCCCAAATTGCAGGTACTGTAACCTATCGTGGATTAGAGTGATTTACGATCAAGTTTATGTGAGAAAACGAAATTTGGAGTCTCCTGGTTAAATTTGAGCCTAACCTAACCTAACCTAACCTAACCTAACCTAACCTAACCTAACCAACGTAACCTAACCTAACCTCCCCAAATTGCAGGTACTGTAACCTATCGTGGATTAGAGTGATTTACGATCAAGTTTATGTGAGAAAACGAAATTTGGAGTCTCCTGGTTAAATTTGAGCCTAACCTAACCTAACCTAACCTAACCTAACCTAACCTAACCTAACCAACGTAACCTAACCTAACCTCCCCAAATTGCAGGTACTGTAACCTATCGTGGATTAGAGTGATTTACGATCAAGTTTATGTGAGAAAACGAAATTTGGAGTCTCCTGGTTAAATTTGAGCCTAACCTAACCTAACCTAACCTAACCTAACCTAACCTAACCAACGTAACCTAACCTAACCTCCCCAAATTGCAGGTACTGTAACCTATCGTGGATTAGAGTGATTTACGATCAAGTTTATGTGAGAAAACGAAATTTGGAGTCTCCTGGTTAAATTTGAGCCTAACCTAACCTAACCTAACCTAACCTAACCTAACCTAACCTAACCAACGTAACCTAACCTAACCTCCCCAAATTGCAGGTACTGTAACCTATCGTGGATTAGAGTGATTTACGATCAAGTTTATGTGAGAAAACGAAATTTGGAGTCTCCTGGTTAAATTTGAGCCTAACCTAACCTAACCTAACCTAACCTAACCTAACCTAACCTAACCAACGTAACCTAACCTAACCTCCCCAAATTGCAGGTACTGTAACCTATCGTGGATTAGAGTGATTTACGATCAAGTTTATGTGAGAAAACGAAATTTGGAGTCTCCTGGTTAAATTTGAGCCTAACCTAACCTAACCTAACCTAACCTAACCTAACCTAACCTAACCAACGTAACCTAACCTAACCTCCCCAAATTGCAGGTACTGTAACCTATCGTGGATTAGAGTGATTTACGATCAAGTTTATGTGAGAAAACGAAATTTGGAGTCTCCTGGTTAAATTTGAGCCTAACCTAACCTAACCTAACCTAACCTAACCTAACCTAACCTAACCAACGTAACCTAACCTAACCTCCCCAAATTGCAGGTACTGTAACCTATCGTGGATTAGAGTGATTTACGATCAAGTTTATGTGAGAAAACGAAATTTGGAGTCTCCTGGTTAAATTTGAGCCTAACCTAACCTAACCTAACCTAACCTAACCTAACCTAACCTAACCAACGAAACCAAACCAAACCTCCCCAAAAAGCAGGTACTGTAACCTATCGTGGATTAGAGTGATTTACGATCAAGTTTATGTGAGAAAACGAAATTTGGAGTCTCCTGGTTAAATTTGAGCCTAACCTAACCTAACCTAACCTAACCTAACCTAACCTAACCTAACCAACGTAACCTAACCTAACCTCCCCAAATTGCAGGTACTGTAACCTATCGTGGATTAGAGTGATTTACGATCAAGTTTATGTGAGAAAACGAAATTTGGAGTCTCCTGGTTAAATTTGAGCCTAACCTAACCTAACCTAACCTAACCTAACCTAACCTAACCTAACCAACGTAACCTAACCTAACCTCCCCAAATTGCAGGTACTGTAACCTATCGTGGATTAGAGTGATTTACGATCAAGTTTATGTGAGAAAACGAAATTTGGAGTCTCCTGGTTAAATTTGAGCCTAACCTAACCTAACCTAACCTAACCTAACCTAACCTAACCTAACCAACGTAACCTAACCTAACCTCCCCAAATTGCAGGTACTGTAACCTATCGAGGATTAGAGTGATTTACGATCAAATTTATGTGAGAAAACGAAATTTGGAGTCTCCTGGTTAAATTTGAGCCTAACCTAACCTAACCTAACCTAACCTAACCTAACCTAACCTAACCAACGTAACCTAACCTAACCTCCCCAAATTGCAGGTACTGTAACCTATCGTGGATTAGAGTGATTTACGATCAAGTTTATGTGAGAAAACGAAATTTGGAGTCTCCTGGTTAAATTTGAGCCTAACCTAACCTAACCTAACCTAACCTAACCTAACCTAACCTAACCAACGTAACCTAACCTAACCTCCCCAAATTGCAGGTACTGTAACCTATCGTGGATTAGAGTGATTTACGATCAAGTTTATGTGAGAAAACGAAATTTGGAGTCTCCTGGTTAAATTTGAGCCTAACCTAACCTAACCTAACCTAACCTAACCTAACCTAACCTAACCAACGTAACCTAACCTAACCTCCCCAAATTGCAGGTACTGTAACCTATCGTGGATTAGAGTGATTTACGATCAAGTTTATGTGAGAAAACGAAATTTGGAGTCTCCTGGTTAAATTTGAGCCTAACCTAACCTAACCTAACCTAACCTAACCTAACCTAACCTAACCAACGTAACCTAACCTAACCTCCCCAAATTGCAGGTACTGTAACCTATCGTGGATTAGAGTGATTTACGATCAAGTTTATGTGAGAAAACGAAATTTGGAGTCTCCTGGTTAAATTTGAGCCTAACCTAACCTAACCTAACCTAACCTAACCTAACCTAACCTAACCAACGTAACCTAACCTAACCTCCCCAAATTGCAGGTACTGTAACCTATCGTGGATTAGAGTGATTTACGATCAAGTTTATGTGAGAAAACGAAATTTGGAGTCTCCTGGTTAAATTTGAGCCTAACCTAACCTAACCTAACCTAACCTAACCTAACCTAACCAACGTAACCTAACCTAACCTCCCCAAATTGCAGGTACTGTAACCTATCGTGGATTAGAGTGATTTACGATCAAGTTTATGTGAGAAAACGAAATTTGGAGTCTCCTGGTTAAATTTGAGCCTAACCTAACCTAACCTAACCTAACCTAACCTAACCTAACCTAACCAACGTAACCTAACCTAACCTCCCCAAATTGCAGGTACTGTAACCTATCGTGGATTAGAGTGATTTACGATCAAGTTTATGTGAGAAAAGGAAATTTGGAGTCTCCTGGTTAAATTTGAGCCTAACCTAACCTAACCTAACCTAACCTAACCTAACCTAACCTAACCAACGTAACCTAACCTAACCTCCCCAAATTGCAGGCACTGTAACCTATCGTGGATTAGAGTGATTTACGATCAAGTTTATGTGAGAAAACGAAATTTGGAGTCTCCTGGTTAAATTTGAGCCTAACCTAACCTAACCTAACCTAACCTAACCTAACCTAACCTAACCAACGTAACCTAACCTAACCTCCCCAAATTGCAGGTACTGTAACCTATCGTGGATTAGAGTGATTTACGATCAAGTTTATGTGAGAAAACGAAATTTGGAGTCTCCTGGTTAAATTTGAGCCTAACCTAACCTAACCTAACCTAACCTAACCTAACCTAACCTAACCAACGTAACCTAACCTAACCTCCCCAAATTGCAGGTACTGTAACCTATCGTGGATTAGAGTGATTTACGATCAAGTTTATGTGAGAAAACGAAATTTGGAGTCTCCTGGTTAAATTTGAGCCTAACCTAACCTAACCTAACCTAACCTAACCTAACCTAACCTAACCAACGTAACCTAACCTAACCTCCCCAAATTGCAGGTACTGTAACCTATCGTGGATTAGAGTGATTTACGATCAAGTTTATGTGAGAAAACGAAATTTGGAGTCTCCTGGTTAAATTTGAGCCTAACCTAACCTAACCTAACCTAACCTAACCTAACCTAACCTAACCAACGTAACCTAACCTAACCTCCCCAAATTGCAGGTACTGTAACCTATCGTGGATTAGAGTGATTTACGATCAAGTTTATGTGAGAAAACGAAATTTGGAGTCTCCTGGTTAAATTTGAGCCTAACCTAACCTAACCTAACCTAACCTAACCTAACCAACGTAACCTAACCTAACCTCCCCAAATTGCAGGTACTGTAACCTATCGTGGATTAGAGTGATTTACGATCAAGTTTATGTGAGAAAACGAAATTTGGAGTCTCCTGGTTAAATTTGAGCCTAACCTAACCTAACCTAACCTAACCTAACCTAACCTAACCTAACCAACGTAACCAAACCTAACCTCCCCAAATTGCAGGTACTGTAACCTATCGTGGATTAGAGTGATTTACGATCAAGTTTATGTGAGAAAACGAAATTTGGAGTCTCCTGGTTAAATTTGAGCCTAACCTAACCTAACCTAACCTAACCTAACCTAACCTAACCTAACCAACGTAACCTAACCTAACCTCCCCAAATTGCAGGTACTGTAACCTATCGTGGATTAGAGTGATTTACGATCAAGTTTATGTGAGAAAACGAAATTTGGAGTCTCCTGGTTAAATTTGAGCCTAACCTAACCTAACCTAACCTAACCTAACCTAACCTAACCTAACCAACGTAACCTAACCTAACCTCCCCAAATTGCAGGTACTGTAACCTATCGTGGATTAGAGTGATTTACGATCAAGTTTATGTGAGAAAACGAAATTTGGAGTCTCCTGGTTAAATTTGAGCCTAACCTAACCTAACCTAACCTAACCTAACCTAACCTAACCTAACCAACGTAACCTAACCTAACCTCCCCAAATTGCAGGTACTGTAACCTATCGTGGATTAGAGTGATTTACGATCAAGTTTATGTGAGAAAACGAAATTTGGAGTCTCCTGGTTAAATTTGAGCCTAACCTAACCTAACCTAACCTAACCTAACCTAACCAACGTAACCTAACCTAACCTCCCCAAATTGCAGGTACTGTAACCTATCGTGGATTAGAGTGATTTACGATCAAGTTTATGTGAGAAAACGAAATTTGGAGTCTCCTGGTTAAATTTGAGCCTAACCTAACCTAACCTAACCTAACCTAACCTAACCAACGTAACCTAACCTAACCTCCCCAAATTGCAGGTACTGTAACCTATCGTGGATTAGAGTGATTTACGATCAAGTTTATGTGAGAAAACGAAATTTGGAGTCTCCTGGTTAAATTTGAGCCTAACCTAACCTAACCTAACCTAACCTAACCTAACCAACGTAACCTAACCTAACCTCCCCAAATTGCAGGTACTGTAACCTATCGTGGATTAGAGTGATTTACGATCAAGTTTATGTGAGAAAACGAAATTTGGAGTCTCCTGGTTAAATTTGAGCCTAACCTAACCTAACCTAACCTAACCTAACCTAACCAACGTAACCTAACCTAACCTCCCCAAATTGCAGGTACTGTAACCTATCGTGGATTAGAGTGATTTACGATCAAGTTTATGTGAGAAAACGAAATTTGGAGTCTCCTGGTTAAATTTGAGCCTAACCTAACCTAACCTAACCTAACCTAACCTAACCAACGTAACCTAACCTAACCTCCCCAAATTGCAGGTACTGTAACCTATCGTGGATTAGAGTGATTTACGATCAAGTTTATGTGAGAAAACGAAATTTGGAGTCTCCTGGTTAAATTTGAGCCTAACCTAACCTAACCTAACCTAACCTAACCTAACCAACGTAACCTAACCTAACCTCCCCAAATTGCAGGTACTGTAACCTATCGTGGATTAGAGTGATTTACGATCAAGTTTATGTGAGAAAACGAAATTTGGAGTCTCCTGGTTAAATTTGAGCCTAACCTAACCTAACCTAACCTAACCTAACCTAACCAACGTAACCTAACCTAACCTCCCCAAATTGCAGGTACTGTAACCTATCGTGGATTAGAGTGATTTACGATCAAGTTTATGTGAGAAAACGAAATTTGGAGTCTCCTGGTTAAATTTGAGCCTAACCTAACCTAACCTAACCTAACCTAACCTAACCAACGTAACCTAACCTAACCTCCCCAAATTGCAGGTACTGTAACCTATCGTGGATTAGAGTGATTTACGATCAAGTTTATGTGAGAAAACGAAATTTGGAGTCTCCTGGTTAAATTTGAGCCTAACCTAACCTAACCTAACCTAACCTAACCTAACCAACGTAACCTAACCTAACCTCCCCAAATTGCAGGTACTGTAACCTATCGTGGATTAGAGTGATTTACGATCAAGTTTATGTGAGAAAACGAAATTTGGAGTCTCCTGGTTAAATTTGAGCCTAACCTAACCTAACCTAACCTAACCTAACCTAACCAACGTAACCTAACCTAACCTCCCCAAATTGCAGGTACTGTAACCTATCGTGGATTAGAGTGATTTACGATCAAGTTTATGTGAGAAAACGAAATTTGGAGTCTCCTGGTTAAATTTGAGCCTAACCTAACCTAACCTAACCTAACCTAACCTAACCAACGTAACCTAACCTAACCTCCCCAAATTGCAGGTACTGTAACCTATCGTGGATTAGAGTGATTTACGATCAAGTTTATGTGAGAAAACGAAATTTGGAGTCTCCTGGTTAAATTTGAGCCTAACCTAACCTAACCTAACCTAACCTAACCTAACCAACGTAACCTAACCTAACCTCCCCAAATTGCAGGTACTGTAACCTATCGTGGATTAGAGTGATTTACGATCAAGTTTATGTGAGAAAACGAAATTTGGAGTCTCCTGGTTAAATTTGAGCCTAACCTAACCTAACCTAACCTAACCTAACCTAACCAACGTAACCTAACCTAACCTCCCCAAATTGCAGGTACTGTAACCTATCGTGGATTAGAGTGATTTACGATCAAGTTTATGTGAGAAAACGAAATTTGGAGTCTCCTGGTTAAATTTGAGCCTAACCTAACCTAACCTAACCTAACCTAACCTAACCAACGTAACCTAACCTAACCTCCCCAAATTGCAGGTACTGTAACCTATCGTGGATTAGAGTGATTTACGATCAAGTTTATGTGAGAAAACGAAATTTGGAGTCTCCTGGTTAAATTTGAGCCTAACCTAACCTAACCTAACCTAACCTAACCTAACCGAACCTAACCAACGTAACCTAACCTAACCTCCCCAAATTGCAGGTACTGTAACCTATCGTGGATTAGAGTGATTTACGATCAAGTTTATGTGAGAAAACGAAATTTGGAGTCTCCTGGTTAAATTTGAGCCTAACCTAACCTAACCTAACCTAACCTAACCTAACCAACGTAACCTAACCTAACCTCCCCAAATTGCAGGTACTGTAACCTATCGTGGATTAGAGTGATTTACGATCAAGTTTATGTGAGAAAACGAAATTTGGAGTCTCCTGGTTAAATTTGAGCCTAACCTAACCTAACCTAACCTAACCTAACCTAACCAACGTAACCTAACCTAACCTCCCCAAATTGCAGGTACTGTAACCTATCGTGGATTAGAGTGATTTACGATCAAGTTTATGTGAGAAAACGAAATTTGGAGTCTCCTGGTTAAATTTGAGCCTAACCTAACCTAACCTAACCTAACCTAACCTAACCAACGTAACCTAACCTAACCTCCCCAAATTGCAGGTACTGTAACCTATCGTGGATTAGAGTGATTTACGATCAAGTTTATGTGAGAAAACGAAATTTGGAGTCTCCTGGTTAAATTTGAGCCTAACCTAACCTAACCTAACCTAACCTAACCTAACCTAACCTAACCAACGTAACCTAACCTAACCTCCCCAAATTGCAGGTACTGTAACCTATCGTGGATTAGAGTGATTTACGATCAAGTTTATGTGAGAAAACGAAATTTGGAGTCTCCTGGTTAAATTTGAGCCTAACCTAACCTAACCTAACCTAACCTAACCAACGTAACCTAACCTAACCTCCCCAAATTGCAGGTACTGTAACCTATCGTGGATTAGAGTGATTTACGATCAAGTTTATGTGAGAAAACGAAATTTGGAGTCTCCTGGTTAAATTTGAGCCTAACCTAACCTAACCTAACCTAACCTAACCTAACCTAACCAACGTAACCTAACCTAACCTCCCCAAATTGCAGGTACTGTAACCTATCGTGGATTAGAGTGATTTACGATCAAGTTTATGTGAGAAAACGAAATTTGGAGTCTCCTGGTTAAATTTGAGCCTAACCTAACCTAACCTAACCTAACCTAACCTAACCTAACCAACGTAACCTAACCTAACCTCCCCAAATTGCAGGTACTGTAACCTATCGTGGATTAGAGTGATTTACGATCAAGTTTATGTGAGAAAACGAAATTTGGAGTCTCCTGGTTAAATTTGAGCCTAACCTAACCTAACCTAACCTAACCTAACCTAACCAACGTAACCTAACCTAACCTCCCCAAATTGCAGGTACTGTAACCTATCGTGGATTAGAGTGATTTACGATCAAGTTTATGTGAGAAAACGAAATTTGGAGTCTCCTGGTTAAATTTGAGCCTAACCTAACCTAACCTAACCTAACCTAACCTAACCAACGTAACCTAACCTAACCTCCCCAAATTGCAGGTACTGTAACCTATCGTGGATTAGAGTGATTTACGATCAAGTTTATGTGAGAAAACGAAATTTGGAGTCTCCTGGTTAAATTTGAGCCTAACCTAACCTAACCTAACCTAACCTAACCTAACCAACGTAACCTAACCTAACCTCCCCAAATTGCAGGTACTGTAACCTATCGTGGATTAGAGTGATTTACGATCAAGTTTATGTGAGAAAACGAAATTTGGAGTCTCCTGGTTAAATTTGAGCCTAACCTAACCTAACCTAACCTAACCTAACCTAACCAACGTAACCTAACCTAACCTCCCCAAATTGCAGGTACTGTAACCTATCGTGGATTAGAGTTATTTACGATCAAGTTTATGTGAGAAAACGAAATTTGGAGTCTCCTGGTTAAATTTGAGCCTAACCTAACCTAACCTAACCTAACCTAACCTAACCTAACCAACGTAACCTAACCTAACCTCCCCAAATTGCAGGTACTGTAACCTATCGTGGATTAGAGTGATTTACGATCAAGTTTATGTGAGAAAACGAAATTTGGAGTCTCCTGGTTAAATTTGAGCCTAACCTAACCTAACCTAACCTAACCTAACCTAACCTAACCAACGTAACCTAACCTAACCTCCCCAAATTGCAGGTACTGTAACCTATCGTGGATTAGAGTGATTTACGATCAAGTTTATGTGAGATAACGAAATTTGGAGTCTCCTGGTTAAATTTGAGCCTAACCTAACCTAACCTAACCTAACCTAACCTAACCAACGTAACCTAACCTAACCTCCCCAAATTGCAGGTACTGTAACCTATCGTGGATTAGAGTGATTTACGATCAAGTTTATGTGAGAAAACGAAATTTGGAGTCTCCTGGTTAAATTTGAGCCTAACCTAACCTAACCTAACCTAACCTAACCTAACCAACGTAACCTAACCTAACCTCCCCAAATTGCAGGTACTGTAACCTATCGTGGATTAGAGTGATTTACGATCAAGTTTATGTGAGAAAACGAAATTTGGAGTCTCCTGGTTAAATTTGAGCCTAACCTAACCTAACCTAACCTAACCTAACCGAACCGAACCTAACCAACGTAACCTAACCTAACCTCCCCAAATTGCAGGTACTGTAACCTATCGTGGATTAGAGTGATTTACGATCAAGTTTATGTGAGAAAACGAAATTTGGAGTCTCCTGGTTAAATTTGAGCCTAACCTAACCTAACCTAACCGAACCTAACCTAACCAACGTAACCTAACCTAACCTCCCCAAATTGCAGGTACTGTAACCTATCGTGGATTAGAGTGATTTACGATCAAGTTTATGTGAGAAAACGAAATTTGGAGTCTCCTGGTTAAATTTGAGCCTAACCTAACCTAACCTAACCTAACCTAACCTAACCAACGTAACCTAACCTAACCTCCCCAAATTGCAGGTACTGTAACCTATCGTGGATTAGAGTGATTTACGATCAAGTTTATGTGAGAAAACGAAATTTGGAGTCTCCTGGTTAAATTTGAGCCTAACCTAACCTAACCTAACCTAACCTAACCTAACCAACGTAACCTAACCTAACCTCCCCAAATTGCAGGTACTGTAACCTATCGTGGATTAGAGTGATTTACGATCAAGTTTATGTGAGAAAACGAAATTTGGAGTCTCCTGGTTAAATTTGAGCCTAACCTAACCTAACCTAACCTAACCTAACCAACGTAACCTAACCTAACCTCCCCAAATTGCAGGTACTGTAACCTATCGTGGATTAGAGTGATTTACGATCAAGTTTATGTGAGAAAACGAAATTTGGAGTCTCCTGGTTAAATTTGAGCCTAACCTAACCTAACCTAACCTAACCTAACCTAACCAACGTAACCTAACCTAACCTCCCCAAATTGCAGGTACTGTAACCTATCGTGGATTAGAGTGATTTACGATCAAGTTTATGTGAGAAAACGAAATTTGGAGTCTCCTGGTTAAATTTGAGCCTAACCTAACCTAACCTAACCTAACCTAACCGAACCTAACCTAACCAACGTAACCTAACCTAACCTCCCCAAATTGCAGGTACTGTAACCTATCGTGGATTAGAGTGATTTACGATCAAGTTTATGTGAGAAAACGAAATTTGGAGTCTCCTGGTTAAATTTGAGCCTAACCTAACCTAACCTAACCTAACCTAACCTAACCAACCTAACCTAACCTAACCTCCCCAAATTGCAGGTACTGTAACCTATCGTGGATTAGAGTGATTTACGATCAAGTTTATGTGAGAAAACGAAATTTGGAGTCTCCTGGTTAAATTTGAGCCTAACCTAACCTAACCTAACCTAACCAACGTAACCTAACCTAACCTCCCCAAATTGCAGGTACTGTAACCTATCGTGGATTAGAGTGATTTACGATCAAGTTTATGTGAGAAAACGAAATTTGGAGTCTCCTGGTTAAATTTGAGCCTAACCTAACCTAACCTAACCTAACCTAACCTAACCAACGTAACCTAACCTAACCTCCCCAAATTGCAGGTACTGTAACCTGTCATGGATTAGAGTGATTTACGATCAAGTTTATGTGAGAAAACGAAATTTGGAGTCTCCTGGTTAAATTTGAGCCTAACCTAACCTAACCTAACCTAACCTAACCTAACCTAACCAACGTAACCTAACCTAACCTCCCCAAATTGCAGGTACTGTAACCTATCGTGGATTAGAGTGATTTACGATCAAGTTTATGTGAGAAAACGAAATTTGGAGTCTCCTGGTTAAATTTGAGCCTAACCTAACCTAACCTAACCTAACCTAACCTAACCAACGTAACCTAACCTAACCTCCCCAAATTGCAGGTACTGTAACCTATCGTGGATTAGAGTGATTTACGATCAAGTTTATGTGAGAAAACGAAATTTGGAGTCTCCTGGTTAAATTTGAGCCTAACCTAACCTAACCTAACCTAACCTAACCTAACCAACGTAACCTAACCTAACCTCCCCAAATTGCAGGTACTGTAACCTATCGTGGATTAGAGTGATTTACGATCAAGTTTATGTGAGAAAACGAAATTTGGAGTCTCCTGGTTAAATTTGAGCCTAACCTGACCTAACCTAACCTAACCTAACCTAACCAACGTAACCTAACCTAACCTCCCCAAATTGCAGGTACTGTAACCTATCGTGGATTAGAGTGATTTACGATCAAGTTTATGTGAGAAAACGAAATTTGGAGTCTCCTGGTTAAATTTGAGCCTAACCTAACCTAACCTAACCTAACCTAACCTAACCTAACCAACGTAACCTAACCTAACCTCCCCAAATTGCAGGTACTGTAACCTATCGTGGATTAGAGTGATTTACGATCAAGTTTATGTGAGAAAACGAAATTTGGAGTCTCCTGGTTAAATTTGAGCCTAACCTAACCTAACCTAACCTAACCTAACCTAACCAACGTAACCTAACCTAACCTCCCCAAATTGCAGGTACTGTAACCTATCGTGGATTAGAGTGATTTACGATCAAGTTTATGTGAGAAAACGAAATTTGGAGTCTCCTGGTTAAATTTGAGCCTAACCTAACCTAACCTAACCTAACCTAACCTAACCAACGTAACCTAACCTAACCTCCCCAAATTGCAGGTACTGTAACCTATCGTGGATTAGAGTGATTTACGATCAAGTTTATGTGAGAAAACGAAATTTGGAGTCTCCTGGTTAAATTTGAGCCTAACCTAACCTAACCTAACCTAACCTAACCTAACCAACGTAACCTAACCTAACCTCCCCAAATTGCAGGTACTGTAACCTATCGTGGATTAGAGTGATTTACGATCAAGTTTATGTGAGAAAACGAAATTTGGAGTCTCCTGGTTAAATTTGAGCCTAACCTAACCTAACCTAACCTAACCTAACCTAACCAACGTAACCTAACCTAACCTCCCCAAATTGCAGGTACTGTAACCTATCGTGGATTAGAGTGATTTACGATCAAGTTTATGTGAGAAAACGAAATTTGGAGTCTCCTGGTTAAATTTGAGCCTAACCTAACCTAACCTAACCTAACCTAACCTAACCAACGTAACCTAACCTAACCTCCCCAAATTGCAGGTACTGTAACCTATCGTGGATTAGAGTGATTTACGATCAAGTTTATGTGAGAAAACGAAATTTGGAGTCTCCTGGTTAAATTTGAGCCTAACCTAACCTAACCTAACCTAACCTAACCTAACCAACGTAACCTAACCTAACCTCCCCAAATTGCAGGTACTGT
Source organism: Penaeus vannamei (assembly GCF_042767895.1). Lineage (NCBI taxonomy): Eukaryota > Metazoa > Arthropoda > Malacostraca > Decapoda > Penaeidae > Penaeus > Penaeus vannamei. Next base: position 1,382,282 of record NC_091592.1, on the reverse strand, counting down.
AACCTATCGTGGATTAGAGTGATTTACGATCAAGTTTATGTGAGAAAACGAAATTTGGAGTCTCCTGGTTAAATTTGAGCCTAACCTAACCTAACCTAACCTAACCTAACCTAACCAACGTAACCTAACCTAACCTCCCCAAATTGCAGGTACTGTAACCTATCGTGGATTAGAGTGATTTACGATCAAGTTTATGTGAGAAAACGAAATTTGGAGTCTCCTGGTTAAATTTGAGCCTAACCTAACCTAACCTAACCTAACCTAACCTAACCAACGTAACCTAACCTAACCTCCCCAAATTGCAGGTACTGTAACCTATCGTGGATTAGAGTGATTTACGATCAAGTTTATGTGAGAAAACGAAATTTGGAGTCTCCTGGTTAAATTTGAGCCTAACCTAACCTAACCTAACCTAACCTAACCTAACCTAACCAACGTAACCTAACCTAACCTCCCCAAATTGCAGGTACTGTAACCTATCGTGGATTAGAGTGATTTACGATCAAGTTTATGTGAGAAAACGAAATTTGGAGTCTCCTGGTTAAATTTGAGCCTAACCTAACCTAACCTAACCTAACCTAACCTAACCAACGTAACCTAACCTAACCTCCCCAAATTGCAGGTACTGTAACCTATCGTGGATTAGAGTGATTTACGATCAAGTTTATGTGAGAAAACGAAATTTGGAGTCTCCTGGTTAAATTTGAGCCTAACCTAACCTAACCTAACCTAACCTAACCTAACCAACGTAACCTAACCTAACCTCCCCAAATTGCAGGTACTGTAACCTATCGTGGATTAGAGTGATTGACGATCAAGTTTATGTGAGAAAACGAAATTTGGAGTCTCCTGGTTAAATTTGAGCCTAACCTAACCTAACCTAACCTAACCTAACCAACGTAACCTAACCTAACCTCCCCAAATTGCAGGTACTATAACCTATCGTGGATTAGAGTGATTTACGATCAAGTTTATGTGAGAAAACGAAATTTGGAGTCTCCTGGTTAAATTTGAGCCTAACCTAACCTAACCTAACCTAACCTAACCGAACCGAACCTAACCAACGTAACCTAACCTAACCTCCCCAAATTGCAGGTACTGTAACCTATCGTGGATTAGAGTGATTTACGATCAAGTTTATGTGAGAAAACGAAATTTGGAGTCTCCTGGTTAAATTTGAGCCTAACCTAACCTAACCTAACCTAACCTAACCTAACCAACGTAACCTAACCTAACCTCCCCAAATTGCAGGTACTGTAACCTATCGTGGATTAGAGTGATTTACGAACAAGTTTATGTGAAAAAACGAAATTTGGAGTCTGCTGGTTAAATTTGAGCCTAACCTAACCTAACCTAACCTAACCTAACCTAACCAACGTAACCTAACCTTTCCTCCCCAAATTGCAGGTACTGTAACCTATCGTGGATTAGAGTGATTTACGATCAAGTTTATGTGAGAAAACGAAATTTGGAGTCTCCTGGTTAAATTTGAGCCTAACCTAACCTAACCTAACCTAACCTAACCTAACCAACGTAACCTAACCTAACCTCCCCAAATTGCAGGTACTGTAACCTATCGTGGATTAAAGTGATTTACGATCAAGTTTATGTGAGAAAACGAAATTTGGAGTCTCCTGGTTAAATTTGAGCCTAATCTAACCTAACCTAACCTAACCTAAGCAACGTAACCTAACCTAACCTCCCCAAATTGCAGGTACTTTAACCTATCGTGGATTAGAGTGATTTACGATCAAGTTTATGTGAGAAAACGAAATTTGGAGTCTCCTGGTTGAATTTGAGCCTAACCTAACTTAACCTAACCTAACCTAACCTAACCAACGTAACCTAACCTAACCTCCCCAAATTGCAGGTACTGTAACCTATCGTGGATTAGAGTGATTTGCGATCAAGTTTATGTGAGAAAACGAAATTTGGAGTCTCCTGGTTAAATTTGAGCCTAACCTAACCTAACCTAACCTAACCTAACCTAACCAACGTAACCTAACCTAACCTCCCCAAATTGCAGGTACTGTAACCTATCGTGGATTAGAGTGATTTACGATCAAGTTTATGTGAGAAAACGAAATTTGGAGTCTCCTGGTTAAATTTGAGCCTAACCTAACCTAACCTAACCTAACCTAACCTAACCAACGTAACCTAACCTAACCTCCCAAATTGCAGGTACTGTAACCTATCGTGGATTAGAGTGATTTACGATCAAGTTTATGTGAGAAAACGAAATTTGGAGTCTCCTGGTTAAATTTGAGCCTAACCTAACCTAACCTAACCTAACCTAACCGAACCGAACCTAACCAACGTAACCTAACCTAACCTCCCCAAATTGCAGGTACTGTAACCTATCGTGGATTAGAGTGATTTACGATCAAGTTTATGTGAGAAAACGAAATTTGGAGTCTCCTGGTTAAATTTGAGCCTAACCTAACCTAACCTAACCGAACCTAACCTAACCAACGTAACCTAACCTAACCTCCCCAAATTGCAGGTACTGTAACCTATCGTGGATTAGAGTGATTTACGATCAAGTTTATGTGAGAAAACGAAATTTGGAGTCTCCTGGTTAAATTTGAGCCTAACCTAACCTAACCTAACCTAACCTAACCTAACCAACGTAACCTAACCTAACCTCCCCAAATTGCAGGTACTGTAACCTATCATGGATTAGAGTGATTTACGATCAAGTTTATGTGAGAAAACGAAATTTGGAGTCTCCTGGTTAAATTTGAGCCTAACCTAACCTAACCTAACCTAACCTAACCAACGTAACCTAACCTAACCTCCCCAAATTACAGGTACTGTAACCTATCGTGGATTAGATTGATTTACGATCAAGTTTATGTGAGAAAACGAAATTTGGAGTCTCCTGGTTAAATTTGAACCTAACCTAACCTAACCTAACCTAACCTAACCAACGTAACCTAACCTAACCTCCCCAAATTGCAGGTACTGTAACCTATCGTGGATTAGAGTGATTTACGATCAAGTTTATGTGAGAAAACGAAATTTGGAGTCTCCTGGTTAAATTTGAGCCTAACCTAACCTAACCTAACCTAACCTAACCTAACCAACGTAACCTAACCTAACCTCCCCAAATTGCAGGTACTGTAACCTATCGTGGATTAGAGTGATTTACGATCAAGTTTATGTGAGAAAACGAAATTTGGAGTCTCCTGGTTAAATTTGAGCCTAACCTAACCTAACCTAACCTAACTTAACCTAACCAACGTAACCTAACCTAACCTCCCCCAAATTGCAGGTACTGTAACCTATCGTGGATTAGAGTGATTTACGATCAAGTTTATGTGAGAAAACGAAATTTGGAGTCTCCTGGTTAAATTTGAGCCTAACCTAACCTAACCTAACCTAACCTAACCTAACAAACGTAACCTAACCTAACCTCCCCAAATTGCAGGTACTGTAACCTATCGTGGATTAGAGTGATTTACGATCAAGTTTATGTGAGAAAACGAAATTTGGAGTCTCCTGGTTAAATTTGAGCCTAACCTAACCTAACCTAACCTAACCTAACCAACGTAACCTAACCTAACCTCCCCAAATTGCAGGTACTGTAACCTATCGTGGATTAGAGTGATTTACGATCAAGTTTATGTGAGAAAACGAAATTTGGAGTCTCCTGGTTAAATTTGAGCCTAACCTAACCTAACCTAACCTAACCTAACCTAACCAACGTAACCTAACCTAACCTCCCCCAAATTGCAGGTACTGTAACCTGTCATGGATTAGAGTGATTTACGATCAAGTTTATGTGAGAAAACGAAATTTGGAGTCTCCTGGTTAAATTTGAGCCTAACCTAACCTAACCTAACCTAACCTAACCTAACCAACGTAACCTAACCTAACCTCCCCAAATTGCAGGTACTGTAACCTATCGTGGATTAGAGTGATTTACGATCAAGTTTATGTGAGAAAACGAAATTTGGAGTCTGCTGGTTAAATTTGAGCCTAACCTAACCTAACCTAACCTAACTTAACCTAACCAACGTAACCTAACCTTACCTCCCCAAATTGCAGGTACTGTAACCTATCGTGGATTAGAGTGATTTACGATCAAGTTTATGTGAGAAAACGAAATTTGGAGTCTCCTGGTTAAATTTGAGCCTAACCTAACCTAACCTAACCTAACCTAACCTAACCAACGTAACCTAACCTAACCTCCCCAAATTGCAGGTACTGTAACCTATCGTGGATTAGAGTGATTTACGATCAAGTTTATGTGAGAAAACGAAATTTGGAGTCTCCTGTTTAAATTTGAGCCTAACCTGACCTAACCTAACCTAACCTAACCTAACCAACGTAACCTAACCTAACCTCCCCAAATTGCAGGTACTGTAACCTATCGTGGATTAGAGTGATTTACGATCAAGTTTATGTGAGAAAACGAAATTTGGAGTCTCCTGGTTAAATTTGAGCCTAACCTAACCTAACCTAACCTAACCTAACCTAACCTAACCAACGTAACCTAACCTAACCTCCCCAAATTGCAGGTACTGTAACCTATCGTGGATTAGAGTGATTTACGATCAAGTTTATGTGAGAAAACGAAATTTGGAGTCTCCTGGTTAAATTTGAGCCTAACCTAACCTAACCTAACCGAACCTAACCTAACCAACGTAACCTAACCTAACCTCCCCAAATTGCAGGTACTGTAACCTATCGTGGATTAGAGTGATTTACGATCAAGTTTATGTGAGAAAACGAAATTTGGAGTCTCCTGGTTAAATTTGAGCCTAACCTAACCTAACCTAACCTAACCTAACCTAACCAACGTAACCTAACCTAACCTCCCCAAATTGCAGGTACTGTAACCTATCGTGGATTAGAGTGATTTACGATCAAGTTTATGTGAGAAAACGAAATTTGGAGTCTCCTGGTTAAATTTGAGCCTAACCTAACCTAACCTAACCTAACCTAACCTAACAAACGTAACCTAACCTAACCTCCCCAAATTGCAGGTACTGTAACCTATCGTGGATTAGAGTGATTTACGATCAAGTTTATGTGAGAAAACGAAATTTGGAGTCTCCTGGTTAAATTTGAGCCTAACCTAACCTAACCTAACCTAACCTAACCTAACCAACGTAACCGAACCTAACCTCCCCAAATTGCAGGTACTGTAACCTATCGTGGATTAGAGTGATTTACGATCAAGTTTATGTGAGAAAACGAAATTTGGAGTCTCCTGGTTAAATTTGAGCCTAACCTAACCTAACCTAACCTAACCTAACCTAACCAACGTAACCTAACCTAACCTCCCCCAAATTGCAGGTACTGTAACCTATCGTGGATTAGAGTGATTTACGATCAAGTTTATGTGAGAAAACGAAATTTGGAGTCTCCTGGTTAAATTTGAGCCTAACCTAACCTAACCTAACCTAACCTAACCTAACCAACGTAACCTAACCTAACCTCCCCAAATTACAGGTACTGTAACCTATCGTGGATTAGAGTGATTTACGATCAAGTTTATGTGAGAAAACGAAATTTGGAGTCTCCTGGTTAAATTTGAGCCTAACCTAACCTAACCTAACCTAACCTAACCTAACCAACGTAACCTAACCTAACCTCCCCAAATTGCAGGTACTGTAACCTATCGTGGATTAGAGTGATTTACGATCAAGTTTATGTGAGAAAACGAAATTTGGAGTCTCCTGGTTAAATTTGAACCTAACCTAACCTAACCTAACGTAACCTAACCGAACCGAACCTAACCAACGTAACCTAACCTAACCTCCCCAAATTGCAGGTACTGTAACCTATCGTGGATTAGAGTGATTTACGATCAAGTTTATGTGAGAAAACGAAATTTGGAGTCTCCTGGTTAAATTTGATCCTAACCTAACCTAACCTAACCTAACCAACGTAACCTAACCTAACCTCCCCAAATTGCAGGTACTGTAACCTATCGTGGATTAGAGTGATTTACGATCAAGTTTATGTGAGAAAACGAAATTTGGAGTCTCCTTGTTAAATTTGAGCCTAACCTAACCTAACCTAACCTAACCTAACCTAACCAACGTAACCTAACCTAACCTCCCCAAATTGCAGGTACTGTAACCTATCGTGGATTAGAGTGATTTACGATCAAGTTTATGTGAGAAAACGAAATTTGGAGTCTCCTGGTTAAATTTGAGCCTAACCTAACCTAACCTAACCTAACCTAACCTAACCAACGTAACCTAACCTAACCTCCCCAAATTGCAGGTACTGTAACCTATCGTGGATTAGAGTGATTTACGATCAAGTTTATGTGAGAAAACGAAATTTGGAGTCTCCTGGTTAAATTTGAGCCTAACCTAACCTAACCTAACCTAACCTAACCAACGTAACCTAACCTAACCTCCCCAAATTGCAGGTACTATAACCTATCGTGGATTAGAGTGATTTACGATCAAGTTTATGTGAGAAAACGAAATTTGGAGTCTCCTGGTTAAATTTGAGCCTAACCTAACCTAACCTAACCTAACCTAACCGAACCGAACCTAACCAACGTAACCTAACCTAACCTCCCCCAATTTGCAGGTACTGTAACCTATCGTGGATTAGAGTGATTTACGATCAAGTTTATGTGAGAAAACGAAATTTGGAGTCTCCTGGTTAAATTTGAGCCTAACCTAACCTAACCTAACCTAACCTAACCTAACCAACGTAACCTAACCTAACCTCCCCAAATTGCAGGTACTGTAACCTATCGTGGATTAGAGTGATTTACGATCAAGTTTATGTGAGAAAACGAAATTTGGAGTCTGCTGGTTAAATTTGAGCCTAACCTAACCTAACCTAACCTAACCTAACCTAACCAACGTAACCTAACCTTACCTCCCCAAATTGCAGGTACTGTAACCTATCGTGGATTAGAGTGATTTACGATCAAGTTTATGTGAGAAAACGAAATTTGGAGTCTCCTGGTTAAATTTGAGCCTAACCTAACCTAACCTAACCTAACCTAACCTAACCAACGTAACCTAACCTAACCTCCCCAAATTGCAGGTACTGTAACCTATCGTGGATTAGAGTGATTTACGATCAAGTTTATGTGAGAAAACGAAATTTGGAGTCTCCTGGTTAAATTTGAGCCTAACCTAACCTAACCTAACCTAACCTAACCTAACCAACGTAACCTAACCTAACCTCCCCAAATTGCAGGTACTGTAACCTATCGTGGATTAGAGTGATTTACGATCAAGTTTATGTGAGAAAACGAAATTTGGAGTCTCCTGGTTAAATTTGAGCCTAACCTAACCTAACCTAACCTAACCTAACCAACGTAACCTAACCTAACCTCCCCAAATTGCAGGTACTGTAACCTATCGTGGATTAGAGTGATTTACGATCAAGTTTATGTGAGAAAACGAAATTTGGAGTCTCCTGGTTAAATTTGAGCCTAACCTAACCTAACCTAACCTAACCTAACCTAACCAACGTAACCTAACCTAACCTCCCCAAATTGCAGGTACTGTAACCTATCGTGGATTAGAGTGATTTACGATCAAGTTTATGTGAGAAAACGAAATTTGGAGTCTCCTGGTTAAATTTGAGCCTAACCTAACCTAACCTAACCTAACCTAACCTAACCAACGTAACCTAACCTAACCTCCCCAAATTGCAGGTACTATAACCTATCGTGGATTAGAGTGATTTACGATCAAGTTTATGTGAGAAAACGAAATTTGGAGTCTCCTGGTTAAATTTGAGCCTAACCTAACCTAACCTAACCTAACCTAACCTAACCAACGTAACCTAACCTAACCTCCCCAAATTGCAGGTACTGTAACCTATCGTGGATTAGAGTGATTTACGATCAAGTTTATGTGAGAAAACGAAATTTGGAGTCTCCTGGTTAAATTTGAGCCTAACCTAACCTAACCTAACCTAACCAACGTAACCTAACCTAACCTCCCCAAATTGCAGGTACTGTAACCTATCGTGGATTAGAGTGATTTACGATCAAGTTTATGTGAGAAAACGAAATTTGGAGTCTCCTGGTTAAATTTGAGCCTAACCTAACCTAACCTAACCGAACCTAACCGAACCGAACCTAACCAACGTAACCTAACCTAACCTCCCCAAATTGCAGGTACTGTAACTTATCGTGGATTAGAGTGATTTACGATCAAGTTTATGTGAGAAAACGAAATTTGGAGTCTCCTGGTTAAATTTGAGCCTAACCTAACCTAACCTAACCTAACCTAACCTAACCAACGTAACCTAACCTAACCTCCCCAAATTGCAGGTACTGTAACCTATCGTGGATTAGAGTGATTTACGATCAAGTTTATGTGAGAAAACGAAATTTGGAGTCTCCTGGTTAAATTTGAGCCTAACCTAACCTAACCTAACCTAACCTAACCTAACCAACGTAACCTAACCTAACCTCCCCAAATTGCAGGTACTGTAACCTATCGTGGATTAGAGTGATTTACGATCAAGTTTATGTGAGAAAACGAAATTTGGAGTCTCCTGGTTAAATTTGAGCCTAACCTAACCTAACCTAACCTAACCTAACCTAACCAACGTAACCTAACCTAACCTCCCCAAATTGCAGGTACTGTAACCTATCGTGGATTAGAGTGATTTACGATCAAGTTTATGTGAGAAAACGAAATTTGGAGTCTCCTGGTTAAATTTGAGCCTAACCTAACCTAACCTAACCTAACCTAACCTAACCAACGTAACCTAACCTAACCTCCCCAAATTGCAGGTACTGTAACCTATCGTGGATTAGAGTGATTTACGATCAAGTTTATGTGAGAAAACGAAATTTGGAGTCTCCTGGTTAAATTTGAGCCTAACCTAACCTAACCTAACCTAACCTAACCTAACCAACGTAACCTAACCTAACCTCCCCAAATTGCAGGTACTGTAACCTATCGTGGATTAGAGTGATTTACGATCAAGTTTATGTGAGAAAACGAAATTTGGAGTCTCCTGGTTAAATTTGAGCCTAACCTAACCTAACCTAACCTAACCTAACCTAACCGAACCTAACCAACGTAACCTAACCTAACCTCCCCAAATTGCAGGTACTGTAACCTATCGTGGATTAGAGTGATTTACGATCAAGTTTATGTGAGAAAACGAAATTTGGAGTCTCCTGGTTAAATTTGAGCCTAACCTAACCTAACCTAACCTAACCTAACCTAACCAACGTAACCTAACCTAACCTCCCCAAATTGCAGGTACTGTAACCTATCGTGGATTAGAGTGATTTACGATCAAGTTTATGTGAGAAAACGAAATTTGGAGTCTCCTGGTTAAATTTGAGCCTAACCTAACCTAACCTAACCTAACCTAACCTAACCAACGTAACCTAACCTAACCTCCCCAAATTGCAGGTACTGTAACCTATCGTGGATTAGAGTGATTTACGATCAAGTTTATGTGAGAAAACGAAATTTGGAGTCTCCTGGTTAAATTTGAGCCTAACCTAACCTAACCTAACCTAACCTAACCTAACCAACGTAACCTAACCTAACCTCCCCAAATTGCAGGTACTGTAACCTATCGTGGATTAGAGTGATTTACGATCAAGTTTATGTGAGAAAACGAAATTTGGAGTCTCCTGGTTAAATTTGAGCCTAACCTAACCTAACCTAACCTAACCTAACCAACGTAACCTAACCTAACCTCCCCAAATTGCAGGTACTGTAACCTATCGTGGATTAGAGTGATTTACGATCAAGTTTATGTGAGAAAACGAAATTTGGAGTCTCCTGGTTAAATTTGAGCCTAACCTAACCTAACCTAACCTAACCTAACCTAACCAACGTAACCTAACCTAACCTCCCCAAATTGCAGGTACTGTAACCTATCGTGGATTAGAGTGATTTACGATCAAGTTTATGTGAGAAAACGAAATTTGGAGTCTCCTGGTTAAATTTGAGCCTAACCTAACCTAACCTAACCTAACCTAACCTAACCAACGTAACCTAACCTAACCTCCCCAAATTGCAGGTACTGTAACCTATCGTGGATTAGAGTGATTTACGATCAAGTTTATGTGAGAAAACGAAATTTGGAGTCTCCTGGTTAAATTTGAGCCTAACCTAACCTAACCTAACCTAACCTAACCTAACCAACGTAACCTAACCTAACCTCCCCAAATTGCAGGTACTGTAACCTATCGTGGATTAGAGTGATTTACGATCAAGTTTATGTGAGAAAACGAAATTTGGAGTCTCCTGGTTAAATTTGAGCCTAACCTAACCTAACCTAACCAACGTAACCTAACCTAACCTCCCCAAATTGCAGGTACTGTAACCTATCGTGGATTAGAGTGATTTACGATCAAGTTTATGTGAGAAAACGAAATTTGGAGTCTCCTGGTTAAATTTGAGCCTAACCTAACCTAACCTAACCTAACCTAACCAACGTAACCTAACCTAACCTCCCCAAATTGCAGGTACTGTAACCTATCGTGGATTAGAGTGATTTACGATCAAGTTTATGTGAGAAAACGAAATTTGGAGTCTCCTGGTTAAATTTGAGCCTAACCTAACCTAACCTAACCTAACCTAACCGAACCGAACCTAACCAACGTAACCTAACCTAACCTCCCCAAATTGCAGGTACTGTAACCTATCGTGGATTAGAGTGATTTACGATCAAGTTTATGTGAGAAAACGAAATTTGGAGTCTCCTGGTTAAATTTGAGCCTAACCTAACCTAACCTAACCTAACCTAACCTAACCAACGTAACCTAACCTAACCTCCCCAAATTGCAGGTACTGTAACCTATCGTGGATTAGAGTGATTTACGATCAAGTTTATGTGAGAAAACGAAATTTGGAGTCTCCTGGTTAAATTTGAGCCTAACCTAACCTAACCTAACCTAACCTAACCTAACCAACGTAACCTAACCTAACCTCCCCAAATTGCAGGTACTGTAACCTATCGTGGATTAGAGTGATTTACGATCAAGTTTATGTGAGAAAACGAAATTTGGAGTCTCCTGGTTAAATTTGAGCCTAACCTAACCTAACCTAACCTAACCTAACCTAACCAACGTAACCTAACCTAACCTCCCCAAATTGCAGGTACTGTAACCTATCGTGGATTAGAGTGATTTACGATCAAGTTTATGTGAGAAAACGAAATTTGGAGTCTCCTGGTTAAATTTGAGCCTAACCTAACCTAA